>NC_041380.1:315034070-315043687 GCF_002162155.2 Triticum dicoccoides | reverse complement strand
GACGTGGGCCGGGAGGCGGCGCGGAGGGCCCCGAGTGGGCCTGCGGGCCGGCGGCCGCGGCGATGTGGTCCTGCCACGTGGCGCGACGTGGATGGCGGAGGCGGGCGGTGGCGGACGCGTCCGGCCGGGGGCGGACACGTCCGTCGGCGCGGATCTGGCGGGGATGATTTTTTTTAGGGTTTCGGGGAGAGGGAGAGATCCGAAAATGGAGGGGTGTATATATAGGCATAGAGGGAGCTAGGAGAGTCGAAATGAGGTGCGGTTTTCGCCCACACGATCGTGATCGAACGCTCTAGGACATGGAGCAGAGTTTGATGGGTTTTGGGCCAAATTTGGGGGGTGTTGGGCTGCAACACACACGAGGCCTTTTCGGTCCCTCGGTTAACCGTTGGAGTATCAAACGAAGTCCAAATGACCCGAAACTTGACAGGCGGTCTACCGGTAGCAAACCAAGGCCGCATGACAAGTCTCGGTCCAATCCGGAAATGTTTAAACCCCACACACAAAAGAAGACTAGAAATGACCACCGGAGGAGAACGAAGCGCCGGAATGCAAAACGGACAACGGGGAAAATGCTCGAATGCATGAGATGAACATGTATGCAAATGCAATGCACGAGATGGCCTGATAAGAGATGCACGAAAAAGAAAAACAACACACGGAGACAAAGACCCGAACCCGAGAAATAAATATAACTTAGCGCCGGAGACGGCAAGAGTTGGATACAAATATGGAAAGTAAGTCTGGGGCGTTACAACACTCCACCACTACGAAAAGATCTCGTCCCGAGATCTAGGACTGAAAGAACTCCGGATACTCAGAACGGAGGTGATCCTCGCGTTCCCAGGTAGCTTCACGGTCGGAATGGTGTGACCACTTGACTTTGAGAAATTTAATTGACTTGTTGCGAGTCTTGCGTTCAGTCTCTTCAAGAATAGCAACTGGGTGCTCACGATAAGAGAGATCTTCTTGGAGCTCAATGTCCTCGAAGTTGACGGTGCGGTCAGGAGTCTTGAAGCACTTTCGAAGGTGAGAGACATGGAACACATCATGAACATTTGCAAAGTTTGAAGGAAGCTCGAGTTGATAGGCGAGGTCGCCTCTCTTGCTGACAATCTTGAAAGGTCCCACGTATCTAGGGGCAAGCTTCCCTTTGATACCGAAGCGACGAGTACCTTTCATGGGAGAGATGCGGAGGTAAACATGATCTCCGATCTCGAAAGCCAGATCACGGTGCTTACTATCATAGTAGCTCTTCTGGCGGGACTGGGCTGCTTTGAGGTTATCACGAATGACTTTGCACATTTCTTCTGCTTCTGTGATTAAGTCATTACCCAGCAGCTGACGTTCACCGGTTTCAGACCAGTTGAGAGGGGTACGGCACTTCCTGCCATATAGAATTTCAAAAGGGGCTTTGCCCGAACTTGCTTGAAAGCTGTTGTTGTATGAGAATTCAGCATAAGGAAGACAATCCTCCCACTTCATGCCGAAAGAAATCACACAAGCCCTGAGCATGTCTTCGAGAATCTGATTGACACGCTCGACTTGACCGCTCGTTTGAGGATGGAAAGCTGTGCTGAAACGGATGTTGGTGCCCATGGCCTTCTGAAAAGAATCCCAAAACTTGGAGGTAAAGATGCTGCCACGGTCTGAAGATATCACTTGAGGAATACCGTGCAGAGAGACAATGCGAGAGGTATAGAGTTCCGCCAATTGAGCTGCAGTGATTGACTCTTTGATAGGCAGAAAGTGAGCCACTTTGGTGAGCTTGTCGATGACAACGAAGATAGCATCATTGCCACGCTTGGACTTTGGAAACCCAGTCACGAAGTCCATTTCAATGTGGTCAAACTTCCATTCTGGAATGGCAAGAGGTTGGAGGAGACCTGCTGGCCTTTGGTGTTCTGCCTTCACTCTTCTGCAGACATCACACTCGTTCACGAATTGAGCGATCTCGCGCTTCATTCGAGTCCACCAATAAGCTTGCTTGAGGTCCTGATACATCTTCGTACTACCAGGGTGGATGGAGAGGAGAGAGTTGTGAGCCTCGTTCATGATCACCTTACGAAGTTCACCTTTGGGCACAACAATTCGATCCTCGAAGAAGAGAGTGTCCTTGTCATCAAGTCGGTAGCACTTGTACTTGGACTGACTCTTTTCAATACCAAACTTCACCTTCTTCACCATAGCATCAAGAAGTTGGGCTTGGCGAATCTGGTCTTCTAAGGTAGGAGAAACTTGAAGGTTGGCGAGGAAACCTTGAGGAACAATTTGCAGATTAAGTTTGCGGAAAGCTTCACAAAGCTCGGGTTGATAAGGCTTGAGAATCAGACTGTTGCAATATGCTTTTCTGCTCAAAGCGTCAGCAATCACATTAGCCTTGCCTGGAGTATACTCGATACTCGGATTGTACTCTTGAATCATTTCGACCCATCGAGTCTGCCTGAGGTTGAGATTCGGCTGAGTGAAGATGTACTTGAGACTCTTGTGATCAGTGAAAATATCCACTTTTCTTCCCAATAGAAGATGTCTCCAAGTCAACAAAGCGTGCACAACTGCCGCCAACTCGAGATCATGAGTGGGGTAGTTCTTCTCATTAGGTTTCAACTGGCGAGAGGTATAAGCAACAACTTTCTTCTCTTGCATCAGTACAGCACCGAGACCTTGGAGAGAGGCATCACAAAAGACCTCGTACGGCTTGGTTTCATCAGGCGGAGTAAGAACTGGAGCAGTGATCAATTTCTCTTTCAAAGTGTTGAAAGCAATATCACACTCCGGAGACCAAACGTACTTGACGTGCTTCTGAAGAAGATTTGAGAGAGGCTTGGCGATCTTAGAAAAGTTTTCAACGAATCTTCTGCAATAGCTTGCGAGACCGAGGAAACTGCGGAGTTGCTTCATGTTCTGAGGAGGTTCCCAATTCACAATTGCAGACACCTTCTCAGGATTCACGGAAATGCCCTTGGCAGAGATGATATGACCAAGATAAAGAACCTCATCGAGCCAAAATTCACACTTGGAGAACTTGGCGTAGAACTGATGTTCTCTGAGCTTGTCAAGAACCAAACGCAAGTGCTTGGCATGATCTTCCTTGTTCTTCGAGAAAACCAGAATGTCGTCGAGATAGACCAAAACGAATTCATTGGTGTAGGGGTTGAAGATGAAGTTCATCATGCGAGAGAACGTCGGAGGAGCGTTTGCGAGGCCAAAAGACATGACGGTGTATTCATATGAACCAAAGCTTGTTCTGAACGCCGTCTTGGGAATATCTTGCTCACGAATACGAATCTGATGATAACCCATACGGAGATCGAGCTTGGAGAATACTTGAGCACCCTTGAGTTGTTCGAACAGCTCATTGATGTTGGGAAGTGGGTATTTGTTCTTGATGGTCTTCTTGTTTACTGGACGGTAATCAACACAAAGTCGACTCGATCCATCCTTCTTCTTCACAAAAAGAACACCACAACCCCACGGAGAAGTACTAGGCCGGATGAGACCCAATCTTTCTTGCTCATCGAGTTGTTTCTTCAACTCCTTCAACTCTTCGGGGCCGAGCTTGTAGGGACGTTTGCACACAGGTTCCGTGCCAGGCTCAAGTTCAATAACAAATTCAACCGGCCGGTTTGGAGGCATTCCTGGGAGCTCTTCTGGAAAAACGTCTTGATACTCACAAACAACCGGAATTTGCGAAATAGCATCCAATTCACCCTTCTCATTGAGAGAAAACAACCGGATGGAATTATCCCGAGCGGCAAAGACAATGACATCCTCAGACAAATGAGTCAGTTGAATCTGCCTGGCTGCACAATCAAGCTGAGCTTTATGCTTAGAGAGCCAGTCCATCCCGAGAATAAGATCGATATCCGAGTTTCCAAGAACCATTGGAGAAGCAAGAAACTTGAAATCACCCATCAAGATTGAAATATCCGGCACCTCCATACTAGAACTCAGTCGCTTAGCTGGAGAGACGACTTGCATAGCTCTAGGTAATGCCTTAGTGCTAAAATTGTTCTCCGATGCAAATGGAAATGACATGAAGGAATGCGATGCACCAGAGTCAAAAAGAACTTTTGCAGGAATATCATTAACAAGAAGGTTACCCATGATCACATCTGACGAGTCCTCTGCCTGGGCTGCATTCATCAAATTGACCTTGGCGTACTTGGGATTGTGCTTGACCACAGCTGTACTTGCCGATCTGATAGGAGGAGGAGGAGGAAGACGCCTCTGGTTGGTACACTTGTTGGCATAGTGACCCTTCTGTTGGCACTTGTTGCACGTGACCTCTGAAAGCGGACGGTGATACGGAGCACTCGATCTTGGCGCTTGAGACGAGGACTTGTTCTGAAAGCCTGGGTTGGGTGGGTGGGAGAAACCACTGCCACCTTTGCTCTTCTGCTGATACGGCTGACGAAACGGAGGAGGAGGAAGCCAATACTTCTGCTGCTTGACCACTTGAGTAGAGGAAGACGGAGTAACATCTCTGGCACGCTTCCTGGAAGCATCACACCTCATCTGAGCAGCTTCTTGCTTCAGTGCCATGTTGTAGAACTCATCGTATCTCAATGGCTCAAAGAGGACAAGAGCGAGCTGAATTTCCTCACGAAGACCACCCCTGAACTGATAGATCATGCTCTTCTCATCAGGAACATCCTGCTTGGCAAAACGGGCGAGCTTCTGGAACAACTTGTTGTAGTCATAGACAGACAAAGAGCCTTGCTTCAGATTGCGGAATTCCTGACGCTTACTCTCAACCACACTTTGAGGGATGTGATGAGCGCGGAAATCTTGACGAAAATCATTCCAAGTGATAACACGTCCACCTCTGGAATCCTTGTACTGCTGGAACCACTCTGCAGCCTGATCTTTGAGCTGGAAAGAAGCGAACTTGACGAAATCTTCAGGCCTGACGTTGCTACATTCAAAATGCTTGCCCAGATCCACTAGCCAATCGTCAGCATCGGTAGCCTCAACACAACCGCTGAACGTCTTTGGGCCATTAGCAAGGAACTGGTTCAGTGTAGCAAAGTGGTGCTGATTATGGCCTTGATTCCCTTGACTGCCTTGATTGCGCTCTTGGAGAATTTGCATGATCAACTGTGTGTTTGCATTGGTTGCGGCCATCACAGCTTGCCATGCTTCCGAAGGAGGCGGAGGCGGAGGCGGATTAGGATTCGGAGTCGTGCGCGTTGGAGGAGCCATCCTGAACAGGTTGACCACCATTAGCACATTGATAGACAACAATATAGAAGCTGAATCCAACGGAATGAAAATTGCAACATATAGTCTTCACATCCGAACAAAATGAACGAATGCATTCCTCTTCAAATGGTCACATATCCATAAATTGAGAAGCCACGAAGAATTAAGGAAGAGAAAATAATTCAACAAGGTACGGATCAAGAACGAATAATCGGTAAGAAATCCCAATCTCAAACCAATATCCGTGGGAGAAGAACTAGAGCTACTAGAATTCCCACCTATGAAACTCCCGAACCTTTCCGGTTATGCAATCAGGTGTTGGGGATACAGGGGAAGCACAATATCTCACCCAAACTAGCAAATCCTACATCCAGCTGTATCCATCCTTCAACACATAACCAGGAAAACTTCGGAAACCATCTACCTCAACCTTCGAAAAGCATCCGTTATACAAGTTATGGCGATACTCCCGAACTCCCGCCCCAGTACTGGGTGGCGTCGAGGTTATCTCACCAACGAACTGCATAAAGGAGATTTCCGATGTCGCGCACATATCTCAAGTATACCAGAATTGCAACGATAAAATTGTGACGACAACACCTCGGAGCTCAACTCCCCGGGACGCTGCCACAACCCCTAAAGACAGGAGGCACCAAGAACAATGTTCTCATCACAAAACCATCGGAACAAAACCAAAATACTCGCGTGATCCTAAATTTTTTTTTGTGAAATTTGAGAAGAGAAGAGTCAAAACTCTACGTCAGGATGCCTTACCAGAGCGATGTGGAGACTGGGAAGTAAAAAGAATTCCTAACTCTCCGATATATAATTCCTAAGGACTCAAAACATTTTTCTAGACACAACTCGGCTGCTAAAAACGATCAAGCAATGGGGGCTCCTAAGGTCGGGGAAGGCTCTGATTACCAACTTGTAACGCCCTCGATGCGGCTATAGCTCCCACGTGTCGAGGCACGACTTAGAGGCATAACCGCATTGAAAGCAATGTCGCAAGTCAGGCAGTCATTACAACATCCCATGTAATATATAATAAAAGGGGGAGATAACATAGTTGGCTTACACTCGCCACGTCACATCAGAGTACATAAATAACATCCATCATACAAATCACTCAAGGCCCGACTACGGTGCCCAAAATAGAAAAGACCCCCCAACATGCGACAAGGTCCTGAATCGATAACCCCAACTAGGCACCACTACTGATCATCCGGAAAAGACACATAGTATCGCTGAGAGTCCTCGTCGAACTCCCACTTGAGCTCGTAATCGTCAACTGGAGCAGAAACACCTGGACCTGCATCTGGAGTTGTAGAATCTGTGAGCCACAGGGACTCAGCAATCTCACACCAGCGCGATCAAAACTATTTAAGCTCTTAGGAATGGATAAGGCAAATGTATGTGGAGCTGCAGCAAGCGACTAGCATATGTGGCGGCTAACTTATACGCAAAAGAGAGCGAGAAGAGAAGGCGAAGCACGAGCGAGAAGCTAAAGGAACATCCTGCGCAAGCATAACTCCAACACCGTGTCCACTTCCCGGACTCCGCCGAGAAGGGGCCATCACGGTTTCACACACGGTTGATTCATTTTAATTAAGTTTAGTTCAAGTCATCTACAACCGGACATTAACAAATTCCCATCTGCCCATAACCGCGGGCACGGCTTTCGAAAGATCAATCCCTGCAGGGGAGTCCCAACTTAGCCCATGACAAGCTCTCACGGTCAACGAAGGAATAGACCTCCACCCAAGTCACACCGATCAGACTCGGTATCTTGGTACAACAAGATGATTCGACAGGTTAAAACAAGTCCAGCAACACCGCCCGAATGTGCCGACAAATCCCGATAGGAGCTGCACATATCTCTTTCTCAGGGCACACTCAGATGAGACTAGCTACGAGTAAAACCAACCCTCAAGTTTCCCCGAGGTGGCCCCGCAGGCAGCTCAGTTCGGACCAACACTCAGAGGGAGCACTGGCCCAAGGGGGGCTAAAATAAGATGACCCCCGGGCTCCGGAAACCCAAGGGAAAAAGAGGCTAGGTGGCAAATGGTAAAACCAATGTTGGGCATTGCTGGAAAAGCTTTAATCAAGGCGAACTATCAAGGGGTTCCCATTATAACCCAACCGCGTAAGGGACGCAACAATCCGGGAACATAACACCGATATGACGGAAACTAGGGCGGCAAGAGTGGAACAAAACACTAGGCGAGAGGCCGAGCCTTCCACCCTTTACCAAGTATATAGATGCATTAAGATAACACAGTAATATAATGATATCCCAACAAGTAAATAAATGTTCCAACAAGGAACGGCTCCAATCTTCACCTGCAGCTAACAACACTATAAGAAGGGCTGAGCAAAGCGGTAACATAGCCAATCAACGGTTTGCTAGGACAATGGTGGGTTAGAGGTTCAACATGGCAATTGGGAGGCTGACAAGCAAAAGGTAGGCATCGTAGCATTGGCAAAGCAAAAGAGCGAGCAAACTAGCATAGCAAAGATAGTAGTGATTTCGAGGGTATGATCATCTTGCCTGCACAGTTGTCAGAGTTGACTGGATCCTCGCAAGCAAACTCAACGGGCTCCTCGGTAGCGAACTCGTCTCCCGGCTCTACCCAACAAGACAAACAAACAACAAGGGTACAATCAACCGCGGGCAAGACCAAGCAATATGATGAAATGACGATATGCTATGCGGGATGCGATGCGGGATGCAAAATGCAAGATATGACAGGAAATGCATGAACCTGGCATCAACTTGGAAAACCAAGTGTGCCACTGGATAGAGGGGATGAAATCGCTTGAAAACGATATAAAGATCATTGGAATCGGAGCTACGGTTTGGAAATGGCAAGCGTTTTAAGATATGACACCGGTCTGCGATTAACAGCAAGTAGGCATCTAAATGCAACGAAATGAACATGCTACAGCCACCAAACATGAAAACAAAATACATGGCAGTGAAGTACACAAGATGGTTGACAAAACACTAGCACTGAGCCATAGGCAAATTCATCCATTAAGAGGTTCAAACAAGCATGGCTAAAACGCAAATGCAAAACAGATTTCAGACTTAGTGAAATTAACACTAGTCTGAAATTTCAGATCACGATGCTCTCTTCGGAGCAGCAAAACAACATGATAGAAAACCTGAACATGACAAGTAAGAACATGGCATGGAGCTACCCAACAAGCTTAAAAAAACACCCAAAGTGACCTGGGGCCAAAAGGGTTCACAAAATACTCTACCGAACTCATGAACATCGCTCGAACACAATCAGTTTTCAGACTTAGTGAAAACTGAGACATGCTGAAATATAACTCACGAAGGCATGTAAATGAGTTCGATGCACTCACTACGGTGCAAGTCATGTCAAGGAAAGCATATAACCAGCAAGAAGGCACAAAGTTCTAGCTACACATGGCAAGAACGAAGGCATAGCATGCATGGAACACTAACGGTAGCATCGGCGAAATCGCAAACGAGTTGCCGATCTGCCCAGATTAACAACGAAGCAAAAGTTGAGCTCGATTGAGTCAACCTAGAGCACTCCACATATGCAAACAAAGACATGGATGGAAAGAGCATAACATAAATATCAAAACTCCCTTACTAATCATCCTCAAAAGAGGCACGGATCACTAGGAAACAAGCTGGACATATAGCATCATGAACTAAAATATCCCAGACTTAGTGAAAATCACTAAGTCCCTGAAATCTGCAATCTCAGGTACCTCTCTTCGCAAGCTTGCACAAGACAACACACACATCCTAAAAATGCATGGATGACACCTCTGGAAATAAGACAAAATGCTTAACAATTCACCCCAAAGGGGCACAGGCATATCATGCACGAATTAAACATAGCAAAAATGACAAAAGTGCATGATGAACTAACGGATCTGCAATTTAACTCACGAAGCCTCCTTCTAACAGCATTTTGGGCAACAAGATGACCTCAAATGCAAATGATGCAATGGAATGAAATGATGTACATGTCGAATCGAAGATTTTGATATATCATACGCCCAAAACGGAGCTACGGTTGCGAAGATACAAGCAGTCAAAGATTGCATAAAAACTTAACGGAGAGAGGCAAAAGTCAACCCTAGGGTTTACTGTTCACGTTCAGATCTGGATCGGGGCTCGCCGGGGCACGGACGCCGAGGTTCACAGGAGTCGGGCTTGAAGCTCGTCGGAGCTCGAGGCGGGAGGAGGAGGCCGGGTGGCCGGAGTGGCGAGGGGCGGCGTGGTCGGTGGCGCGGACGCCGAGGGACGGCGTGGTCGGTGGCGGAGCCGCGGAAGCCGAGGCGGGGCGGCGCGGCTGCCGGAGGCGAGGTCGGGCGCGATGGAGCAGCGAGCTCCGGCGATGGCGCTCGTGGCGGCGCGGGCT
>NC_041380.1:315022850-315033307 GCF_002162155.2 Triticum dicoccoides | reverse complement strand
AGAGGGAGAGATCCGAAAACGGAGGGGTGTATATATAGGCATAGAGGGAGCTAGGAGAGTCCAAATGAGGTGCGGTTTTCGCCCACACGATCGTGATCGAACGCTCTAGGACATGGAGCAGAGTTTGGTGGGTTTTGGGCCAAATTTGGGGGGTGTTGGGCTGCAACACACACGAGGCCTTTTCGGTCCCTCGGTTAACCGTTGGAGTATCAAACGAAGTCCAAATGACCCGAAACTTGACAGGCGGTCTACCGGTAGCAAACCAAGGCCGCATGACAAGTCTCGGTCCAATCCGGAAATGTTTAAACCCCACACACAAAAGAAGACTAGAAATGACCACCGGAGGAGAACGAAGCGCCGGAATGCAAAACGGACAACGGGGAAAATGCTCGAATGCATGAGATGAACATGTATGCAAATGCAATGCACGAGATGGCCTGATAAGAGATGCACGAAAAAGAAAAACAACACACGGAGACAAAGACCCGAACCCGAGAAATAAATATAACTTAGCGTCGGAGACGGCAAGAGTTGGATACAAATATGGAAAGTAAGTCTGGGGCGTTACATTAACTGAACTTAAATTTATCATGAAACTTAGTACCCGATTAGTATCTTGCTTATTTATGTTTGGTTGTAGATAGATGGCTTGTGCTGTTGTTCCGTTGAATTTTAATGCGTTCCTTGAGAAAGCAAAGTTGAATGATGATGGTAGCAATTACACGGACTGGGTCCGTAACTTGAGGATTATCCTCATTGCTGCATAGAAGAATTACGTCCTGGAAGCACCGCTGGGTGCCAGGCCTGCTGCAGGAGCAACGCCGGATGTTATGAACGTCTGGCAGAGCAAAGCTGATGACTACTCGATAGTTCAGTGTGCCATGCTTTACGGCTTAGAATTGGGACTTCAACGATGTTTTGAACGTCATGGAGCATATGAGATGTTCCAGGAGTTGAAGTTAATATTTCAAGCAAATGCCCGGATTGAGAGATATGAAGTCTCCAATAAGTTCTATAGCTGCAAGATGGAGGAGAACAGTTCTGTCAGTGAGCATATACTCAAAATGTCTGGGTATAATAATCACTTGATTCAATTGGGAGTTAATCTTCCAGATGATTGCGTCATTGACAGAATTCTTCAATCTCTGCCACCAAGCTACAAGAGCTTCGTGATGAACTATAATATGCAAGGGATGAACAAGTCTATTCCCGAGCTCTTCGCAATGCTGAAAGCTGCGGAGGTAGAAATCAAGAAGGAGCATCAAGTGTTGATGGTCAACAAGACCACTAGTTTCAAGAAAAAGGGCAAAGGGAAGAAAAAGGGGAACTTCAAAAAGAACGGCAAGCAAGTTGCTACTCAAGAGAAGAAACCCAAACCTGGACCTAAGCCTGAAACTGAGTGCTTCTATTGCAAGCAGACTGGTCACTGGAAGCGGAACTGCCCCAAGTATTTGGCGGATAAGAAGGATGGCAAGGTGAACAAAGGTATATGTGATATACATGTTATTGATGTGTACCTTACTAATGCTCGCAGTAGCACCTGGGTATTTGATACTTGTTCTGTTGCTAATATTTGCAACTTGAAACAAGGACTACGGATTAAGCGAAGATTGGTTAAGGACGAGGTGACGATGCGCGTGGGAAACGGTTCCAAAGTCGATGTGATAGCGGTCGGCACGCTACCTCTACATCTACCTTCGGGATTAGTATTAGACCTAAATAATTGTTATTTGGTGCCAGCGTTGAGCATGAACATTATATCTGGATCTTGTTTAATGCGAGACGGTTATTCATTTAAATCAGAGAATAATGGTTGTTCTATTTATATGAGTAATATCTTTTATGGTCATGCACCCTTGAAGAGTGGTCTATTCTTATTGAATCTCAATAGTAGTAATACACATATTCATAATGTTGAAGCCAAAAGATGCAGAGTTGATAATGATAGTGCAACTTATTTGTGGCACTGCCGTTTAGGTCATATCGGTGTAAAGCGCATGAAGAAACTCCATACTGATGGACTTTTGGAACCACTTGATTATGAATCACTTGGTACTTGCGAACTGTGCCTCATGGGCAAGATGACCAAAACACCGTTCTCCGGTACTATGGAGAGCAACAGATTTGTTGGAAATCATACATACAGATGTATGTGGTCCGATGAATATTGAGGCTCATGGCGGATATCGTTATTTTCTCACCTTCACAGATGATTTAAGCAGATATGGGTATATCTACTTAATGAAACATAAGTCTGAAACATTTGAAAAGTTCAAGGAATTTCAGAGTGAAGTTGAAAATCATCGTAACAAGAAAATAAAGTTTCTACGATCTGATTGTGGAGGAGAATATTTGAGTTACGAGTTTGGTGTACATTTGAAAAAATTGTGGAATAGTTTCGCAACTCACGCCACCCGGAACACCTCAGCGTAATGGTGTATCCGAACGTTGTAATCGTACTTTACTGGACATGGTGCAATCTATGATGTCTCTTACTGATTTACCGCTATCGTTTTGGGGATACGCTCTAGAGACGGCCGCATTCACGTTAAATAGGGCACCATCAAAATCCGTTGAGACGACACCTTATGAACTGTGGTTTGGCAAGAAACCAAAGTTGTCGTTTCTAAAAGTTTGGGGCTGCGATGCTTATGTGAAAAAACTTCAACCTGATAAGCTTGAACCCAAATCGGAGAAATGTGTCTTCATAGGATATCCAAAGGAAACTATTGGATACACCTTCTATCACAGATCCGAAGGCAAGACTTTTGTTGCTAAATTCGGAAACTTTCTAGAGAAGGAGTTTCTCTCGAAAGAAGTGAGTGGGAGGAAAGTAGAACTTGACGAGGTAACTGTACCTGCTCCCTTATTGGAAAGTAGTACATCACAGAAAACTGTTCCTGTGACACCTACACCAGTTAGTGAGGAAGTTAATGATAATGATCATGAAACTTCAGAACAAGATACTACTGAACCTCGTAGATCAACCAGAGTAAGATCCGCACCAGAGTGGTACGGTAATCCCGTTCTGGAAGTCATGATGCTTGATCATGATGAACCTACGAACTATGAAGAAGCAATGGTGAGCCCAGATCCCGCAAAGTGGCTTGAAGCCATGAAATCTGAGAAGGGATCCATGTATGAGAACAAAGTATGGACATTGGTTGACTTGCCCGATGATCGGCAAGCAATTGAGAATAAATGGATCTTCAAGAAGAAGACTGACGCTGACGGTAATATTACTGTCTACAAAGCTCGACTTGTCGCAAAAGGTTTTCGGCAAGTTCAAGGGATTGACTACGATGAGACCTTCTCACCCGTAGCGATGCTTAAGTCTGTCCGAATCATGTTAGCAATTGCCGCATTTTATGATTATGAAATTTGGCAGATGGATGTCAAACTGCATTCCTGAATGGATTTCTGGAAGAAGAGTTGTATATGATGCAACCAGAAGGTTTTGTCGATCCAAAGGGAGCTAACAAAGTGTGCAAGCTCTAGCGATCCATTTATGGACTGGTGCAAGCCTCTCAGAGTTGGAATAAACGTTTTGATAGTGTGATCAAAGCATTTGGTTTTATACAAACTTTTGGAGAAGCCTGTATTTACAAGAAAGTGAGTGGGAGCTCTGTAGCATTTCTGATATTATATGTGGATGACATATTATTAATTGGAAATGATATAGAATTTCTGGATAGCATAAAGGGATACTTGAATAAGAGTTTTTTAATGAAAGACCTCGGTGAAGCTGCTTACATATTAGGCATTAAGATCTATAGAGATAGACCAAGACGCTTAATTGGACTTCACAAACAACATACCTTGACAAAATTTTGAAGAAGTTCAAGATGGATCAAGCAAAGAAAGGATTCTTGCCTGTGTTACAAGGTGTGAAATTGAATAAGACTCAATGCCCGACCACTGCAGAAGATAGAGAGAATATGAAAATGTTCCCTATGCATCAGCGATAGGATCTATCATGTATGCAATGCTGTGTACCACACCTGATGTGTGCCTTGCTATAAGTCTAGCAGGGAGGTACCAAAGTAATCCAGGAGTGGATCACTGGAAGGCGGTCAAGAACATCCTGAAATACCTGAAAAGGACTAAGGATATGCTTCTCATATATGGAGGTGACAAAGAGCTCGTCGTAAATGGTTACGTTGATGCAAGCTTTGACACTGATCCGGACGATTCTAAATCGCAAACCGAATACGTGTTTACATTAAACGGTGGAGCTGTCAGTTGGTGCAGTTCTAAACAAAGCGTTGTAGCGGGATCTACATGTGAAGTGGAGTACATAGCTGCTTCGGAAGCAGCAAATGTAGGAGTCTGGATGAAGGAGTTCATATCCGATCTAGGTGTCATACCTAGTGCATCGGGTCCAATGAAAATCTTTTGTGACAATACTGGTGCAATTGCCTTGGCAAAGGAATCCAGATTTCACAAGAGAACCAAGCACATCAAGAGACGCTTCAATTCCATCCGGAATCTAGTCCAGGTGGGAGACATAGAGATTTGCAAGATACATACGGATCTGAATGTTGCAGACCCGTTGACTAAGCCTCTTCCACGAGCAAAACATGATCAGCACCAAGGCTCCATGGGTGTTAGAATCATTACTGTGTAATCTAGATTATTGACTCTAGTGCAAGTGGGAGACTGAAGGAAATATGCCCTAGAGGCAATAATAAAGTTATTATTTATTTCCTTATATCATGATAAATGTTTATTATTCATGCTAGAATTGTATTAACCAGGAACATAATACATGTGTGAATACATAGACAAACTTAGTGTCACTAGTATGCCTCTACTTGACTAGCTCGTTAATCAAAGATGGTTATGTTTCCTAACCATGAACAAAGTGTTGTTATTTGATTAACGAGGTCACATCATTAGTTGAATGATCTGATTGACATGACCCATTCCATTAGCTTAGCACCCGATCGTTTAGTATGTTGCTATTGCTTTCTTCATGACATACACATGTTCCTATGACTATGAGATTATGCAACTCCTGTTTGCCGGAGGAACACTTTGGGTGCTACCAAACGTCACAACGTAACTGGGTGATTATAAAGGAGTACTACAGGTGTCTCCAAAGGTACATGTTGGGTTGGCGTATTTCGAGATTAGGTTTTGTCACTCCGATTGTCGGAGAGGTATCTCTGGGCCCTCTCGGTAATGCACATCACTTAAGCCTTGCAAGCATTGCAACTAAATGAGTTAGTTGCGGGATGATGTATTACAGAACGGGTAAAGAGACTTGCCGGTAACGAGATTGAACTAGGTATAGGAAAACCGACGATCGAATCTCGGGCAAGTAACATACCGATGACAAAGGGAACAACGTATGTTGTTATGCGGTCTGACCGATAAAGATCTTCGTAGAATATGTAGGAGCCAATATGGGCATCCAGGTCCCGCTATTGGTTATTGACCAGAGACGTGTCTCGGTCATGTCTACATTGTTCTCGAACCCGTAGGGTCCGCACGCTTAAGGTTACGACGACAATTATATTATGAGTTTATGCATTTTGATGTACCGAAGGTTGTTCGGAGTCCCGGATGTGATCATGGACATGACGAGGAGTCTCGAAATGGTCGAGACATAAAGATTGATATATTGGAAGCCTATGTTTGGATATCGGAAGTGTTCCGGGTGAAATCGGGATTTTACCGGAGTACCGGGAAGGTTACCGGAACCCCCCGGGAGCTAAATGGGCCATGACGGGCCTTAGTGGAAAAGAGAAGAGGCAGCCCTACATGGGCTGCGCGCCTCCCCCTTCCCCTAGTCCTATTAGGACTAGGAGAGGTGGCCGGCCCCCTCCTTCTCTTTTCCCCCTCCGCGAATCCTATTCCAACTAGGATTGGGGGGGGGGATCCTACTCCCAGAGGGAGTAGGACTCTCCTGGCGCACCCCTTGTGGCCGGCCAGCCTTCCCCCCTTTGGTCCTTTATATACTGAGGTAGAGGCACCCTAGAACACACAAGTTGATCCACGTGATCTATTCCTTAGCCGTGTGCGGTGCCCCCAGCCACCATATTCCTCGATAATACTGTAGCGGAGTTTAGGCGAAGCCCTGCTGCTGTAGTGCATCAAGATCGTCACCACACCGTCGTGCTGACGGAACTCTTCCCCGACACTTTGCTGGATCGGAGTCCGGGGATCGTCATCGAGCTGAACATGTGCTCGAACTCGGAGGTGCCGTAGTTTCGGTACTTGATCGGTTGGATCGTGAAGACGTACGACTACTTCCTCTACGTTGCGTCAACGCTTCCGCAGTCGGTCTGCATGGGTACGTAGACAACACTCTCCCCTCTCGTTGCTATGCATCACATGATCTTGCGTGTGCGTAGGAATTTTTTTGAAATTACTACGAAACCCAACAGCCACGTGCTAAACAAATGGTTTTTAACCCCTTTCCGCGACGGCATTTGGAACCGTCGCCAAGTGAGTGTGGGCGATAGGGGGGTCCTTCCCATGCGACCCAGAAATCGTCGGGGATAGGCCCTCCTGGGACACGGGCTGGGGCCGTGTGCGATCGGGCGAGGCATCGAAACCCAATCATTTCCGTAGGTATGTACATCCCACACGGTAATTCGAGAAAACCATTTCCGTAGGTATGTACATCCCACACGGTGAATCCCAGAAAATCATTTCCGTAGGTATGTACATCCCACATGATAAATCCCAAAAAATCATTTCCGTAGGTATGTCCATCCCACATGGTGAATCCTAGAAAAACATTTCCGTAGGTAGGGTATATCACACACAGTTCTTTGTGTGGAAACGTTTGTGCAAGGTGGCCTAACACAAACAGTTCGTTGCCGGAAGCCGTGTGTGATTATTAGTTGATCGAACACGCCTACTTTCTATAAACCGTGTGGGTTGTTTGAGTTCATAGCCCACGGTGTTGTCTAAGTAACTGTCTGCAATAGAAAACCCAATAAGCAGGGTAATTAGCCTATTATTGATAATCCATGTACTAATCAAACTGATATTTCTTATAAAACACGCCAGATATTTCATATCCGTATAAAAGCAACCAGGATTTCGTAATCCAATTACATCAGATAGCTTCGACACTTAGTTACGCCATTACACAACACCACCAAGTTTCACATGCAGCATCAAAAACCTTTGGAAAGTAGCATCATACACGGCAAATAGAAAGATGAATCTCATCTGGGAAACTGCAGAAGCAGAAGGCAAATATTGAGCCTTCAGTGATGTTGAATGTCCTCTTCAGCAAGACTTCAATATTGTACCGTGGGTGTTGAATGAATACCTTCCTCGCCTCTTAACCATGCAAGTGGTTTGAGAGGTAATCATCGGTAAATTGCTTTGAAAAGTACTAAAGACAAAGCTATGCATAAATTGCTGTTGTAAATTTTGAAATGGCGCAAGGGGTAAAAACAAGGTAAAAGAGTTGGTACCATCCTATAGTTGACTGATGTCTTCTTCATTTTGCAAACAAAGATCTTGTTGTTATTCGTCGCGAGTTTCTTCATCCTAACAGTCTTTCTGAGTTTCTTGACTTGACTGATATTCATGGACATCTCATTTCCCCATGTAAAATGGGCCGAACAGTGGGTCTAAGCCTCTGATAGCAGGACCTACATGTGCAAGACCAAATTGTAAGAAACCTAAATATTAGAATGATTCCTGCAACTGCACAATAATTTGCTATTAGCCAAAGGACCCTGCTTGAACAAACCTCGATGGTAAACCGCAGTGTCTCCCATTGTTTCCCTGCAACACACAGAAGGAAGATCTTGATCAGGTTAACTGAGAGTTGCCATACTATCAGTAGAATATGTATTGAGTACAACCAAATTCGGTTGGTGTCACATGCATAACAATACAAAATTGTACCCACGGCAAATGAAAATCAAATTGCAGAACTGAACCAAACAGTTAAATGGACATCAGGTCAAATGAACCAAAATAGTTAACTGAGCACGACATTGCAGAATAGAAACATGTACTAGAAGATAAGACAGTTAACAAAACAAAGAATGCCTCAGAACAGTACTTCGAAATGTAGCAATTGTTGGACCAAAGTGTTAACAGAACATTACATTTCAGAGGACCAAACTGTTAACTGAACATCAGATTGCATATTAACATCACAGAGGACAAATCACTAGAAGGCACTGGCGGTGGCCCCGAGAAAACAACACGAACTATATTTTAAAGTAGATAACCGCGTAAATTTTTGTATTGGAGCGGAAGTGGAGGCCGTCCGAACCATTCCAGCCGGCTCTACTGTCAAGTTCATCAAGGGCCTCGTGAGCCGCTTCGGGGTCCCCAATCGCATCATCATAGATAACGGCTCGCAGTTTACTAGTAACCTCTTTAAAACCTACTGTGCTATCCTTGGAACGCAGATTTGCTACGCTTCGGTAGCCCACCCCAGGAGCAATGGTCAGGCTGAGCGCGCCAACGCTGAGGTCCTAAGGGGCCTCAAGACCAGGACCTTCAAGAAGAAGCTGGAGGCCTGCGGCAGGGGCTGGCACGACGAGCTCTAGTCCATGCTGTGGTCCATCCGCACTACCGCTACCAAGCCGACAGGCGAGACTCTGTTCTTCCTCGTCTACGGAGCTGAAGCAGTCCTCCCTCATGAGGTCAAGCATCGCTCCGCGCGGGTCCTGGTGTTCGACGAAACGCAGCAGGACACCATGCGGGGGATGGATCTCGTGCTAGGGGAGGAACGTCGTCGCGAAGCTGCGTTAAGGGCGGTAAGGTACTAGCAAGCGCTACGGTGCTACCATTGCCACAACATTCTCTCCAGGACGCTCGAGACGGGTGACCTAGTCCTGAGGCGGGTCCTCTCAAGGGAAGGGTTGCACAAGCTTTCACCCATGTGGGAGGTCCCGTTCAGGGTCGTCCACATTTCTAGGCCTGGCACCGTGCGCTTGGAGACGCAAGAGGGGACACCTATCCAAAACGCGTGGAACATCCAGCACCTCTGGAAGTTCTACCCATGAAGCAAGGCCCAGAGCCTATGAAGCAAGGCCCAGAGCCTGTGAAGCAAGGCCCAGAGCCTGTGAAGCAAGGCCCAGTGCCTGTGAAGAATCGCCGCCCGTGACACTCTCACGTAATAATGAGTTGGGGCTGTACACGCCCCGGAGTCTCAGGACACCGGCCTCAGGCCCTGGGGCTCCCTCCCACGCCTAGTGGACATCACTTAGCTCCGCGCTGGTGAGAAGACTTGAAGACTAGATTAGGTGCCAGACGCGGCTTTTCATTTGCTTTCTGTAGTTGGCTTGCTTCTCCTTAATCGAGTTTGCCTTTGGCGTTCCTTGCTGATTTGGTTCCTTCGCCTTTTACCGCGTTTTTGGCTCTAATTTCCTCGTGATCTCTCTCTCGCATACCTCGCGAGGGGGCTAGGCAGGTGCCCTCGCGAGCATTTTTCTTCTCTTTACCTTCTCGCGAGTCACCCTCGTTCGAGCCTGGAAGCTGGCGCATCTCTCCTAATCCGTGCCCCTCGGGTACCGCGATGCAAAGCACCAAGTCAAGGTGAACGGCAAATCCTCTAGCGCACCCCTAACAATTTTTTTGCAGTTCCTGAGCAAACGCAGACATCTCGTGAAGGAAAGGGCATCCCAAACGCGCCAGGTTAGGTTATCTTTGTGCAAAATAACAACACGGCATGGGAATAACACACACGTTGCATTAACCAAGAACCACATTTCGATACACGCCCCTCTGGGCCCATACTAGTTTCATTTTCTGATGCAGGAAAGGGAAAAAGCTAAACAAAGCGGCGTTTCAGCAATCCGCAGGGGTGGGCCCTTAGCAACGCATGAGCCAAGCCAGACCCCTCCTCGCGCTTCACGGAGGCACGACGACGAGATGACCCGCTGCCTCCTTCGAAGCTGGCGCGGCGGCTGGTCGTAGCCGTCGCCGTTGGAGCTGTCACTGGAGGAAGAGCCACCGTAGCTAGAAGAGATGCGGTCGCCGCCGAGGGCAGGCTCGCCCTCACCCTCGTTGCGACCATCACCAAGGCCGAGCACCTCCTCACCGTCGTTTGTCTCGGGGTAGCACCCGGCGCCGTGACCATCTTCCCCGAACACCTTCACGTAGAGGGTCGACTCACTGTCATACTTGAAGTGGAGCGTGCACCGCCTGCCCAGGCCACGCGCGCGGGCGAACGTCTGCCAGCCGTGGGCCAGGGCTATGTTGCCCACGACGGAAGTCTTGACCGCGACCCAGGAGGCCTTGCTGCAGCAACCATCCGCCTGCAACCAGAGCCCTCCTGGACCAGGGGCCGGCAGTTCATCGACAAGGAAGCACGGAAGCTGGAGCCAGTTGCCGGCTGGGTTGTCCGACTAGACAACGAACTTCGGCGACGCATCCACTGAATGGAAGCGCGGGCAGGGAGGCCTCGCCACCATCGCGTGCCTCACCACATCAGCTGGACCACCATGGTCGGGACGGTCCCCTCCACG
>NC_041380.1:314989489-315022633 GCF_002162155.2 Triticum dicoccoides | reverse complement strand
GGGGCCCTCGCGAGGGGCCTTCCCCTTCTTGGCGGCAGAGAACTTCCTTCGTGACACCATCGGAGGAGCTGCAGGCAATGAAGCAAAGAAGAAGCGAGCAAGCGAGGATGAGATGGGCAACGGGGGCTTCGCCCCTCCCCATTTATAGCAAGAGAAGGCCAACCGGCATCTCCCACGATCGCAGGTAATGATGGTTTCCCTTGCATGTCGTAGGGACTTGTCAAGTCGTGCAGTTGTCGGGGCAGCATGGGGAAGTGGATATGCTCACATCCAATCAACCGCCACGCGTCAACCAAGGTCGCAGGCTTTTGGGGCCCGCGGCGCTTCGAGCTTGACCCTTGGCTTCGCCGCGAAGTCAAGCCCGTGCACACCTTGGGCCCGGGGGCTACCATCGGTGTTCTAGGAACGGGGGTCCCCAGACTTGCCTGCCTGCGGCCCGCGGCGTAGCTGAGCCAGCAGGCCGTACGACCCGTCTTCACCAAAAAAGCACCCAAGACCCTCGCGAGGGGCCAAGCCTCGCGAGGCGGACGACGCAAGACCTCCTTTGGAGCGGCCTAGCTAGGCAGGCTCACGAGGAGCAGAGATATCAAGGCAAGGCGAACCTCACGAGGCTCTCGTGACGTGAGCCATGACGATCGGCACCAGACGGGCGCCAGGCGGGCGCCAGTGCGCGCAGCGTCCTTGTTTCCTCTTTGGTGCAAAGGGGGCACGCGCAGCCGCGGAGTACCGAGGCATCAGGCAAAGGTTGCCATTCCGGTGCAACAAGACCAAGACCACAGACTACAAGATGGAGGTCATCGTGGAGCCCAAAGCAGCGTCACCACCAGAGCTTTGTGCAGGCGAAGACTACTTTTGTCAGGATAGCTTGTACTAGTTGTCCCCCTTCAAATTGGCCCGCCATTGTTGGCTCCCATCCCGCTCGATATTTGGGAAGAGGACCAGGGCCTCTATAAATAGGACTAGCCACCACACTGGATGGGGGATCACCTCATCTTACCTAGAGGAGATCATCAGAGATCGAGAGACACACCACAAGCTCACACGCGCAAGAACACCTCAACCTCAGGAGGCTGTTCTCCCCTTGTATTGTTCATCATCAGCCCAAGAGGCAATCCACCACCACACTGGAGTAGGGTATTACACCACGACGGTGGCCCGAACCAGTATAACCCCGTGTCTTTCTGTGTTGTGAGTTCGTCAAGTTCGTCTGCAAGATCTTAGTGAGCTAGAGCGTAGATCGGTAGGAGGGGAAGACTTCGCGCGCACCCCAGTGTTCGAACCTTAAGGGTTTGTCGGAGCCCCACATCCGACAGCCTCGCATGGGCGGTTTGAATACATACATCAGTGCCAAACTTCTAAAAATCCAATGGTTATTCTCAAATTGGATTTTGCAAAAGCATTTGATACCATTGATCATGATGCTATGCTGGAAATCATGAAGCACATGGGTTTGAATGATAAATGGTTGGGGTGGATCAAAACCATTTTTTCCTTCGCCAAATCTTCAGTTCTCCTTAATGGCGTCCCGAGCAGATAGTTTAATTGCATTTGTGGAGTACGACAAGGTGACCCTCTGTCCCCTCTAATCTTTGTCTTGGCAGCAGATTTATTGCAGGTTGCAATTAATGACTCCTTTTGAAGAAATGATCTTCAATTGCCCTTCTACCGTCCCAACCAATCATACTACCCGGTGATTCAATACGCTGATGACACTATCATATTATTACCGGCGTGTACTGACCAAGCTACTCTTGTCAAAAACATCCTCACAGATTATGCAACTTATATTGGGCTAAATATTAATTTCCACAAGTCAACTCTCATGCCCATGTACTGTGATGCTGCAACCACTCAACATATTGCACAAATCTTCGGTTGTGTGGTGGGAAAGCTACCTTTTACCTATCTTGGGTTGCCAATGGGTACTTCAAAACCGACAGTGTAGGATCTCATGCCCTTGGTCTGTGGAGTTCAACGAAGACTTGCATCGACGTTGTCAATGATCTCCTATGGAGGGAAACTATTGCTTCTCAACTCGGTCATCACATCCCTTATAATCTTTGCGCTCTGCACCCTCAAACTGCCACAGAAGATTATTGAACTATTGGATAAAATCAGAAGGCAATGCCTTTGGACTAAGAAGACTGATGATGGGGACAAGTGCAACTCTATAGCTTCATGGCAAATGGTTTGCAGACCCAAGGGGTGTGGAGGACTCGGGGTGCTTGACTTACAAACTCAAAGTGATGCTTTGCTCATGAAATACCTACACAAGTTCTATAACCATTGGGATCTGCCGTGGGTTGATTTGATTTGGTCCACATATTACACCCAAAAAATCCCACATGCCTCAGACCCATGCGGTTTGTTCTTGTGGAAAGATGTGCTCAAACTTACTCCTATCTATAGAAGCATCTCACATGTGATCGCTCGCAGAGGAGATACTACGCTTATGTGGAAAGATCTCTGGTTGGATGATGTTCTTGCAGATTCACACCCCCGTGCGTTTTCTTATGCTAAACTTGAAGATATTTCGGTCCGGGATTTTCTTGGTTGCACCAACCTCAATGAAACCTCCCACCTACCCCTCTCCATGCAAGCCCACAATGAGTTGCGCGATATCCAGGAGATCACAGCACATGTTGGCAATGGTGCGGGAGATGACATGGACTCTTGGGTATATGAGTGGGGCTCTGAGATTTACACTGCAAAAAGATATTACAAATTCTATTTTCGGGAGGTCACTGCACACAATAGTTACAAATGGCTCTGGAAATCTTCGGCCACAATGAAAATCAAGGTTTTTGGTTGGCTACTACTCTTAGATCGTCTGAACACCAGAAACATGCTTAAGAGAAGGCACTATAACATTGGTGACAATCATGGTTGCATCCTGTGTGGAAGCACCGAGGAAGAAACGATCGAACACATGATCTTTACTTGTCAATTCAGTTTGGCTTCTTGGGACACTTTGAACATCCACTGGACAACTAATGGAGATCATCTAAATTGGATCAAGGAAGCCAAAACAGTATGGAACAACCCAATGTTTATGGAGATCTTTTTGTATGCCTCCTAGAGTTTGTGGAAAGAAAGAAATAACAAGCACTTCCTAAGGATAGACCCCACTGTCGGCTCATGGGCAAGAAGATTCAAAGAAGACATCTCTCTACTCATACATAGAGCCAAAGAGAAGCACATAAAATTTATTTCCTCTTTTGCCCAATCCTTTGTTGTCCCTTAGTCTAGTACTTAGATTGGTTTCCTAACTTTACTTTCTATTTACAATGGCCATGGATGTAAGGTTATGACTTTGTAAGAACTTTTTGATACTTTAATTTAATACATACAGTAGGAGCCTCTCCTACTGTTTCAGGTGTCAAAAAAATGGACATAGCACTATAGTTGGAATAGAATATGATGGTGGAGGTTGTGTGGAGAAGACAAAAAGGAAGAAAGTCTCACACCGAGGTGGCTAATCAATGGGTTATGGAGATGCCCATCAATTGATGTCAATGCGAGGAGTAGGGATTGCCATGCAACAGATGCACTAAGAGCTATAAGTGTATGAAAGCTCAAACTGAAAACTAAGTGGGTGTGAATTCAACTTTCTTGCTCATGAAAACCTAGGGCATTTGAGGAAGCCCATCGTTGGAATATACAAGCCAAGTTCTATAATGAAAATTCCCACTAGTATATAAGTGATAACTCAAGAGACTCTCTATATGAAGAACATGGTGCTACTTTGAAGCACAAGTGTGGTAAAAGGATAGTAACATTGCCCCCCTTTTTTGGCGGGCTTCTTTGGCCCCCTTTTTTTATTTAGGCTTCTTTAGCCTCTATTTTTTCTTTTTATCATGGGGAAATGCTCTAATAATGATGATCATCACACTTCTATTTACTTAAAACTCAATATTACAACTCGATACTAGAACAAAGATATGACTCTATATGAATGCCTCCAGCGGTGTACCGGGATGTGCAATGATCTAGCGTAGCAATGACATCAAAAAACGGACAAGCCATGAAAACATCATGGTAGCTATCTTACGATCATGCAAAGCAATATGACAATAAATGCTCAAGTCATGTATATGATGATGATGGAAGTTGCATGGAAATATATCTCGGAATGACTATGGAAATGCCATAATAGGTAGGTATGGTGGCTGCTTTGAGGAAGATATAAGGAGGCTTATGTGTGATAGAGAGTATCATATCACGGGGTTTGGATGCACCGGTGAAGTTTGCACCAATTCTCGAGGTGAGAAAGGGCAATGCACGGTACCGAAGAGGCTAGCAATGATGGAAGGGTGAGAGTTCGTATAATCCATGGACTGAACATTAGTCATAAAGAACTCACATACTTATTGCAAAAATCTATTAGTCATTGAAACAAAGTACTATGCGCATGCTCCTAGGGGGATAGATTGGTAGGAAAAGACCATCGCTCGTCCCCGACCGCCACTCATAAGGAAGACAATCAATAAATACCTCATGCTCCAACTTCGTTACATAACGGTTCACCATACGTGCATGCTACGGGAATCACAAACTTCAACACAAGTATTTCTACAATCCACAACTACCCACTAGCATGACTCTAATATCACCATCTTTATATCGCAAAACTATTGCAAGGAATCAAACACATCATATTCAGTGATCTACAAGTTTTATGTAGGATTTTATGACTAACCATGTGAATGACCAATTCCTGTCATCTCTCTAAATAGATACAAGTGAAGCAAGATAGTTTAATTCTTTCTACAAAAGATATGCCCACGCTCTAACAAATATAAGTGAAGCAAAAGACTATTCTACAAATGGCGGTTTTCTATGTGAAGAGAAACAGGCAACCCAAACTTCGAATGATATAAGTGAAGCACATGAAGCATTCTATAAAGCCATACTCAAAAGATATAAGTGAAGTGCAATGAGCATTCTATAAATAAACCAAGGACTATCTCATACCATCATGGTGCATCAAAGAAAAGTGAAAACTAAATGCAAAAGACGCTCCAAGATTTACGCATATCATGTGACGAATAAAAATATAGCTCCAAGTGAAATTACCGATGGTCGTTAGAAGAAAGAGGGGATGCCTTCCGGGGCATCCCCAAGCTTGGTTGCTTGGGAGTCCTTGAATATTTCCTTGGGGTGCCTCTGGCATCCCCAATCTTAGGTATTGCACTCCTTATTCCTTCATCCATCGTGATCTCTCCCAAAACTTGAAAACTTCAATCACACAAAACTTATCGGGAAATTCGGTAAGATCTGTTAGTATAATAAAGCAAATCACTACTCTAAGTACTATTGCAAACCAATTCATATTTTGTTTTTTCATTTTAGCTACTGTAATATAACTTTTCCATGGCTTAATCCACTGATAGAAATTGATAGTTTCATCAAAACAAGCAAACTATGCATCAAAAACAGAATCTGTCTTAAACAGGACAGTCTATAGTAATCTGAACATTCACCATACCTCTGGTACTCCACAAATTCTGCCAAAATTAGGAAAAATAAAAATTTGTATAGAAAGACATTGCAAAAAATTTCAGAACCGTTTGACGTTCCAGTAAAAAAAAATCTAAAATCGCGCACTACAGCCAAAGTTTCTGTTCTACACCACACAAACCAACAAGCAATGTAAACATCCTAAAGGCAAATCTTGGCACATTATTTTTATAATACTGTAAGTGCATCTAGTGCCACCCCTAGTTGGTTTTGGAGTATTGACGACAAACCTGGTTGAGGGACTAATGTGTTTGTGAGAATTGCAGGATAACACAGGTAGAAGTCCCTCATTGATTTGGTTTTCCTACCAGAGATGACCCCTAAAAATGTATGAAGACATTGAAGTCAAAGGTGGTATGTGAAGACATTCACATTGAAGACTATGACAAGAGAAGACATCGCGTGAAGACTATGGAGCGCGAAGACTTAGCAGTTTCGTCATTCTTTTTCTTCTTTGTTGAGTCATAGGAACCACCGTACTGTTAAGTGGGGTCCAAGAGAACCAGTCAGAATGACTGAAGTGATGCTTAACCAAAATCCTATGTCTTCGAGTGAAGACTATGAGAGCAAATCTTATTCAGAGTTGGATAAGTCAGCTTTGCTTGTAGACCAAGTAAAGTTGCCGCGTGTGTTTGAAATCTGACCGTTGGAACACGTGTCAGTTCCTTAGTGACCCAGGGTCATTTCGGACAAATCAGGTCGGGTTGCCTAGTGGCTATAAATAGCCCACCCCTACAACCATAAACGGTTGGCTGCTCAGAGTTAGTGCATGGATTTTGTCGTTTGATGGCAACCCACCTCGAAGCCTTTGAGAGAGAATTCCTTGCGAGGATAAAACCCTAAACACCCAGAGCCAAAGAGTGTTAGGCATCACTTAAGTCTTCCTGTCTGTGTGATCTGAAGACTTATTACACTTGAGGACAGTGAATCCTCCAGCCGGTTAGGCGTCGCGTTCTGAGCATCCAAGAGTCATTGTGGATCGCCAGTGAACGAAGTCTGTGAAGGTTTGAAGTCTACCTTGAAGACTTACCAGAGTGATTGGGCGAGGACTGGGTGCCCTTAGCTCAAGGGGAATAAGGTGAAGACGCAGCTGAGTTGAATCTCAGCCTCCCTAACTAGACGTACAGTTGTCACAGCAACTGGAAGTGGTCCAACAAATCATTGTCTTCAACGAGTCACTGGTTTCATCCTTCCCATTCCTTTACTTACTGTTGGCCCTGGTGAAGTCATTGTATGATTGCATCATCTCTTGTCTTCACTGAGTGGCTGCTTGTTCTGATTGGCTTCATACTATCTTCCTACCTGATCTATACTGCCTAGCTGCTATTAGTCGTTGTGCTTTCACTTCATTGAATACTTGACTATGGCTTGCTTAGTGTAGTCTACCTTCCGCTGCATGGTAATAGGTTTATTTCTATCGTTTGTCTTCGAAACTTCCATGTTTTGAAGACTTTCATAAAAATCACCTATTCACCCCCCTCTAGTCGACCACTAGCACTTTCAATTGGTATCAGAGCAAGGTACTCCCTTGTTCTGTGTGATTCGGTTTAAACACCTGGAGTTTTAGCTATGTCGACTGCAGGGATAATCAAAGTCTCTGCTGCGTGCCCAGTCTTCGATGGAACTGAATATCCCTACTGGAAGAATAAGATGCGCATGCATCTTGAAGCCATTGATGTCGACCTATGGTATGTCGTCAAGAATGGCGTTCCCAAGGCGGGTGAAGCTGTCATCGCTGCTGATGTCAAGAAGTTCGTTCAACTGGAATCCACTGCCAAGAACATCATCTGTGGTCATCTGGCTAAATGACAGTATGGCTGTGTGAGTGCTTTGGAAACATCCAAGCTAGTTTGGGATTGGCTCTCCAAGGTCAACGAAGGCGTCTCAACCCAGAGAGATCAGAGAATCAGTGTCCTTCGCAACCTCTTCAACAGCTTCAAGAGAAACGACAATGAGAATGTCTTGCTCACGTTTGATCGACTCACTAACATCACAAATGAGCTTCAAGCCCTCGGCGCTACTGAGATCACCAAGCATGAAGTCATGAAGACACTCCTGAGATCACTTGACAGCTCGTTTGACACCCTAGCCCTGATGATTCAAGAACGTCCTAACTTCAAGACACTCGATCCGTCTGACATACTTGAGAGGCTCAACACACATGAGTTTCAGCTTTCTGAGAAAAGAGACATCTACGGTCCCAACTATGGGTGAACTCGTGCCTTGAAGGCAAAAGCTGTCTCCTCATCTGAAGAAGAATCTGACAGTAGTTCTGATGATCCTGAAGACATTGGAAAGGAGCTTGCTATGCTTGTGAAGAAGTTCCAAAAATTCACCAAGAAGAAAGGCTTCAGAAAGTCTTCACGATCAAGCTCAAGAAATGATGAAGCTTCTGCTCATGACTACAAGAAGAGAACATGCCACAAGTGCAAGAAACCTGGCCACTACATCTCTGAGTGTCCGCAGTGGGACAATGAGAACAACAAGAAGAAGAAGAGCAAGGAGTATGATTCTGACGACAAGAAGAAGAGGAAATACTCAAAGTCCTCTTCCAAGTCTTCCTCAAAGTCTTCATCACACAAGAAGAGCTCATCTGGCAAGGCTCGTGCGTTCGTTGGCAAGGAAATGGATTCAGAGGAGGAGTCCGCTTCTGAGGTGGCAGAGGTGGAGTCTGAGGAGGAGTCCAATTCTGGCATTGCAAGTCTGGCTACAACATACGTTGCCAAGTCCATCTTCAACACTGAAGACAATGACTTCATCACCGACACCGATGCAAATGACAAGGACTACTCCGCTCCCACCTACTGCTTCATGGCACGCGGTTCCAAGGTAAACACACGCACTACTCACTATCAAACATCAAGTGAAGATGACTCTGATTGTGGTTCCAAACCCAGCTACAAAACACTTGCTAAAATTGCAACTGAACAACAGAAAGCTATGGAACATATTCAAAAACTGTTAGATAAAAGCGATGACTTGTTAGAGACTGAAATGACTCGATCTCAGTCCTTAATTGAAGACATAAAAAATCTTCATGTTAAGTATGAGGAACTTGAAAGTCGTCATGAAATGCTCTCAACAACTCATGAAAATCTTTCCTATGATTATCTTCAAAGGAAGCAAGATCTTGAGAAATTGAGAGCGGCTCATGAAGATCTTCAAAAGGAAAACGAGTCACTTCACGCCAAACAGATCAGTTCCCCTCAGGAAGGATTTGAACCACCATGTCTTAAATGCATTGAGCGTGACAATGCTACTTCTGTTGCTAGATGTTCTACTACTGCTACTATTGCAATATCTTCAACTGTTGATGTGGTAACTAACCCCTCTGCTGAGGATACCACTGCTATTGCTGATGAAAATGCTAGGTTGAAGACATTGCTTGAAACAGGGATGTACAAGAGTCTCAAAGGGCATCAGACACTATGTGATGTCCTCAAACGGCAGATCCTGAACCGAAACCCTAGGAAAGAGGGTCTTGGGTTCGAAAGGAAAATGAATACTGATGGCTCTTACTGGAAACTTGAGTAGTACCCCAAAACCACATGGGTTGCTGCAAAGGAAACTTCAGTGGATCCATCCACCCTGTCTGGCTTCACTTGTGCTAATCCCATTGTTATTGATGAATCCTTTGATGCAAACTATAAGCTGTTTAAGAATTAGACTGGTGAAGTGTTTGCCAAGTATATTGGTACTAACTGCAGGAATGGGCCACCTATGAAGAAAGTCTGGGTGCCGAAAAGGTTGTTGGAGAATCTTCCTGTGAATGTCGTCATGACACCACAAGTAAAGAAGACAAACCCCAGACCACAGGCTTCATATGGTCCAAAGGCTTCATACAGACAAAGGACTCCCCTGAGTCGCACTAATGCAAATGTTTTACAGGGAAGCCATACTCAGGCCTATGAATATGAGCGTGTTTCATCAAACCGCCATGTTCATAAGACCAAGAACTACTCTGCTTACTCTTATGAGTACTATTGTCCACCTCTAAGACTGTTTGCTAGGGCTCCAAAGCCAAAGTTCTCAGATGCTGCACTTAGACTCATTGCTTCGAAGCCACCCTTGAAGATGTGGGTGGCTAAGAAAGCTTAACTCTCTTTTGTAGGGAAAGGTCTCCAGCCAAAAATCAAATTTGTCTGAAGCTATTGCTGGGGACCTTAAACATCTTGTAGGGCGCAAGATCAAATGCCAAGATGGTCTTATTATGTATTTTGTTCCTGAGTCGCTTGCTACTTGCCCTATCAGTCCTGACCTCGATCTAAGCTTTCATAATCCACTTGCTCGTCAAATGTTTATGCTTCACAATTCTCTTCGTGAAGCCTATCCCCCTAACTGCACTGTAGGGTACGACAACAGCTGCTTCAGAATGGATTATTGATAGTGGGTGTACTAATCACATGACTGGCAAGCGAAGTCTTCTCATGGACTCAACTTTACGTCCATCTGACAAAAGTCACATCACATTTGCTGATACTGGTAAAAGCAAGGTATTGGGTCTAGGTAGAGTTGCAATCTCAAGGGATCAACACATGGATAAAGTGATGCTTGTTGAATCCCTTGGTTTCAACTTAATGTCTGTCTCAATGCTTTGCGATTTAAACATGATTGTGATATTTGGAAAATATCATTGCCTTGTTCTAATGGAATCTAACAAGTCTCTAGTCTTTGAAGGGTATCGGAAAGATGATTTGTACGTGGAAGATTTCTTAGGAGGACCATAGCTTGTCATATGTCTTCTAGCAAAAGCTTCTGAATGCTGGCTCTGGCATCGGAGGCTAGGGCATGCTGGCATGAGGAACTTGCACACTCTTGCAAGGAAGAAGCATGTCATAGGCATCGAGGACGTCAAGTTCAAGAAGGATCACTTATGCGGTGCCTGTGAAGCAGGAAAGATGACGAGGGCCAAGCATCCCTCGAAGACAATCATGACAACGACTCAACCCTTCGAACTGCTCCACATGGACCTTTTCGGTCCCACTCATTACTCAACTCTTACTACTACTGCTTGTCTCTATGGCTTTGTCATTGTTGATGATTATTCAAGATATACTTGGGTGCATATAATCCTCTACAAGACTGAAGTGCAGGATGTCTTCAGACGCTTCGCCAATCGAGCCATGAATAACTATGGCGTCAAGATCAAGCACATCAGAAGTGACAATGGCACTGAATTCAAGAACACTGGCCTAGACACTTATCTTGATACTTTGGGCATCACACATGAATTCTCAGCTCCATACACGCCGCAGCAGAATGGCATCGTGGAACGCAAGAACAGAACACTTATTGAGATGGCCCGGACGATGCTCGATCAATACAAGACTCCAAGAAAGTTCTGGCCTGAAGCCATTGATACTGCATGCCATATCATCAACCGTGTTTATCTTCACAAGCTTCTGAACAAGACATCCTATGAGCTCCTTACTGGCAAGAAGCCAAATGTCAGTTACTTCAGAGTATTTGGTACCAAGTGCTGGATCAAGGATCCACATCACACTTCAAAATTTGCACCAAAGGCACATGAAGGTTTTATGCTTGGATATGGAAAGTATTCGCACTCCTATAGAGTCTTCAAACTCTTTCACTATAAAGTGGTTGAAACTGTGGATGTGCGGTTCAATGAGACTAATGGCTCGCAAAGAGAGCACCTGCCAAATGTGCTAGATGAAGATCCATCCAGTGAATCAATCTAACTTATGGGAATTGGAGAAATCATACCATATGAAGCTCAGCCTGAAGAGGAACTTATCATCTCTGCACCTGCTCAGCCTAAAGACAATCCTTCTGATGATGACAATGATCAACAAGAGCAAAATATTTGTCCTGATCCTCGTAAGCACAATATAATAGGCACTAAATGGATATATCGCAACAAGCAAGATGAGCATGGTCAAGTTGTCAGAAACAAACCTCGCCTCGTTGCTCAAGGATACACTCAAGTTGAAGGAATTGACTTCGATGAAACATTTGCTCCTGTGGCTAGGCTTGAAGCTATACGCATACTGTTGGCCTATACAAATCATCATAACATTCTTCTGTATCAAATGGATGTGAAGAGCGCTTTTCTCAATGGCAAGATTGAAGAAGAAGTGTATGTTGCACAACCGCCTGGATTTGAAGATCCAAAACATCCTGACATGGTCTATAAACTCAACAAGGCACTGTATGGCCTTAAACAAGCCCCTCGAGCTTGGTATGACACACTTAAAGACTTCCTGAAAAGCAAAGGCTTCAAACCTGGTTCCGTGGATCCCACTCTCTTCACGAAGACATATGATGGTGAACTGTTTGTGTGCCAAATATATGTGGATGACATTATCTTCGGCTGCACTAACCAGAAATACAGTGAAGAGTTTGGATATATGATGCAAGAGCAATATCAGATGCCCATGATAGGTGAGCTGAAGTTCTTCCTTGGTCTTCAAATACGCCAGCAACGCAATGTCATCTTCATATCTCAAGAGAAATACCTCAAAGATTGCCTGAAGAAATTTGGAATGCAAGACTGCAAAGGCTACACGACGCCAATGCCAGCCAAACACCATCTGGGTCCCGACGACAATGGTAAAGAGTTCGATCAAAAGGTATACCGCTCAATGATTGGTTCTTTGCTTTATTTATGTGCATCTAGGCCAGATATCATGCTTAGTGTTTGCATGTGTGCCCGGTTCCAAGCGGCACCAAAGGAATCACATCACTTAGCTGTGAAGCGAATTCTTAGATATTTGGCTCACACCCCAACACTAGGATTATGGTATCTAAAGGGCTCAGAGTTTGATCTAGTTGGATTCTCGGATACTGATTATGCTGGTGACAAGGTGGATCGCAAGTCTACATCAGGCACATGTCATTTTCTGGGACGATCACTTGTATGTTGGTCTTTGAAGAAGCAGAACTATGTATCTCTCTCCACTGCTGAATCTGAATACATTGCTGCTGGATCTTGTTGCGCTCAGCTTCTATGGATGAAGCAAACACTCAAAGATTATGGCATCCATCTGAAGCAAGTGCCACTCTACTGCGATAATGAGAGCGCCATCAAGATTGCTAACAACCCAGTTCAACACTCGAAGACAAAGCACATTGAAATTCGTCATCACTTCCTCAGAGATCATGTTATGAAGGAAGATATTGATATCATACACGTCAACACTGAAGAGCAATTGGCTGAGAAGAGGTTTTGCAAGTTACGGTGTGAGCTAAATATCTTGGAATCCTCAAATGTCCTATGATCAGGCACACATCCTAACACTTAAGCATGTTGACGACTTAGATGTGCAACACACAAAGTAAAGTATATCTTCAATCAATGAAGACTTACATTCTGAGTGTGAATATATTAAAATGGAATTTGACTTCGGAGCGCCATGATAATTGTGCATCGTGTCTGGGTCTAATACTTCCTATACGGTGGGTAACGCCACCACCAAAATTCTTCCCTTTGAAGTGTTTTTTCTCATGGCGTTACATTTGCGAAGTCTTCACATTTTGTTTGTCTTCAATGTTAACATGGCCTCATGTTTATCTTCAATTTGGTTTCTGTCCTCTACAGCATTCACTTATAGCTATGTCTTCACGATTGAATCTTTTGACCTAAGTGAATGTGATCGGACCCTAACCCCTCTATGCTTCTATCTTAAGTCTATCTATCCAAATCATATGCATTCAATTGACACTGTCAAACTGTCTTCTCTGCGTCCTTGTCACCAGAAGACACAAAGACAAACATTAATCTGTTTTTCAATGCTAAATCCTTCAACCTGAAACCCGGAGAAGTGGGAACGACCACCCGACAATCCAGGCATGCGTGGGAACATGGAACAACCTCCGATGTGTTGCATGATAGCCACGTGTCCTTCAGATGTGAATCACTAGGGGCACCTGTGTAATAACACTGTGCCGTCCCTGTCCCTATAAATACACGCCTCACCACAGCCATTATCCTTTCTTCCACTCTCGCACAAACCCTAGCGCCACCGCTAGCCCTCGACGATGCCGGCGACGAAGCGCTTAGCTGCCGCAACCTCACCGACGCCGTCTTCACGCCGGCCGCGGACATCGTCTTCTCCGCCGTCGCTGTAGGTGTCCTCCGTCACCAAGTTAGGGAACGGAAGATCGAATTGCTCGGCCTCCTCTCCCACTCTGTCTAGCAGTTCTTCATGTGGTAAATAAAACCTCCTTTTTACGGCCCCTTTGATCCTATAGATTCATCATTTTCTACCACAAGCAGTTTCTATTCACACAAGTTGGATCTATTTCATACTGCATCTCATAATATGCCTAGTATGTTCACTTATGCTTCACAAAGTAGTTAGATTCCTCACTTGTACTTATTCGTGGATTCGTACAAATCTGGAACCAACTCTCTATCTATGAGTGAATGTCTTCGCACTATGAGGTCAATGTCTTCTAAACTGATTTATCTTCAAAATCTTCTGAGAATGCATATGACCTCTTCCCCTTCCCTCGCACCTTAACGCTGTCATAGGTACATGTCCGTGGGAGAATCCCTTGGTTCTCATAGTCTGCATTCATTTGCAGAATTCTTACAACATCATATAAATTCTCCCGAAGCCAGTTCTTGTCTAACCAGTAGACGGAAGACTTTATCAGTTTTGAAGCCTTTCAGTTTAAACTTCATGGCACCAGAGAAATTTGCAAGGAAGGGTGGCAGACAGCGTCGTGGCAACACCTCAAGAGATTTGCCTCCTGACCTCTATGAGCTGTACAAGACAGATCCAGAGGAGGACTACAATCAGCGGAAAACTCAAATCCAATGAATTCGAAGATATTGGGTAGAACAATGGTTCAAGTACAGGTTCGTAACCCAGGAATATGCTGAGAAGAATGCCATCAAACGACCATGGGGAGACATCCTATATAGAAATCTTCAACCCAGGTCCAGAGCTAAAGCCATTGAACAAGGCTTCTATCCTTGCATGGTCCGTGGACCACAGCCTGCAGATGCAGACCCATCTTCATTACTATGGTGCCGTGACGATAATATGTTCAAGCGCAACTTCCAGTTTGCCAAGAATTCGGCCAAAGAAAATAAGAAGTCGCGGGGATTAGACTTCAATCCAGGCCCCTCTGCTCCTCGTGCCGATGGCTCACGCGAAGCTGAACCCAATCTTGTTGTGCCCTTCTACAACCTAGAAGGTCTCATCACTCATATTATGGTTCAAGGGACAGCCGTGGATGAACCTACAGACGACGCTGATTCTGACGAAGCGCCTGCACCACCGAAGCCAAAGAAGCCGAAGAAACCTCAAGCTTCGAAGCCTTCCCCAGCACCAAAGGCCTCACGGGCGAAGCCTCTGGCCACTGCACCTCCTGAACACAGTGTGCAGTCTGAAGATTTGTCACGCATCTCCAAGCCCTCACAAGTGAAGATGCCCTTGCAACCCACTAGCCAAGCACGGACCGCTGCTGCTATTCTGTGCAATGCCGCCATTGATCTGCCCAGCGACGACGATCTTGGCGATGATGCTCTTGAGCAGTTGATCAAGAGCAAGCAAGAGGCAGAAATCTTCAATGACCTTCATCTCTTTGATGTTGAAATCATCAACACATTCATTGATGAGTGGTTTGACAGCCCAAATGTTAGCTTTGATGATCTTCAGCTTCCCATTGGCCTCAGCGTCGCCTTCCATGGAGCCATTGCTGCTGAGCTGGCTCTAGCTCAGAAGATTGTTGAGCTGAAGCATAAGATCGATTATGAAAAAGCTCAGTCCAAGAAGCATATGGCCAAGTTCAATGTTGAAGACATTCAGAACTTCCAGACCATGATGCATGAGCTTAAGGAAGCATTCCGAACCAAACCCGAAGAAGCCAAAGGTTCTCGTGAGCGCATGAAGGATCTTGCTGCTAAATGTGTCTAAGGATACAATGAGGCTGAAAAGCGCAAGGCCTTGGGGCGACCAGGAATCGATCCCAGAATGGCGGCCAAGAAGAAGAAGAAGCCAGTTGTGGCAGAACCTGAAGCACCAAGGCAGAAGTACATCCAATTGTCTTCCCAGCCAGTATGACAGGCTCGAAGCCTAAGGTCCCCACAGTGGCTTAAGAACTAAAGAAAACAAGGGCTGCTGAAGCTGAAGCCAGAAAACGCAAAACCAAGGGCACAACTGATGATGCTCCTCCAACCAAGAAACGCAAAACCAAGAAGAGAGATCGGGCTGCTCCCACAGAGCCCCTTAATGTCGAGCCAATCTCAGTGGCTCTTCCTGCGTCTGAACATCGAGAGCGCCAGTTGATAGTTCATGAGCCTGCTTCCACAGAGGCTCCTGAAACTGAAGACAATCCAGCTATTGACCCCACCACAGCTGAAGATATTGGTCCTCACGACAATGTTGAAGATGATGAAGTCCTTCCTCAGATCAAGCACCAATTGGTATCATCGCCTGTGCTCACGCACAGCGAACTCATCAGCATTGGTTGTCCTCTGACGCCAACTGCTCAGGATGCATTGTGGGCTGATCACCCACAACGACAAGACACTCCAAGCTCTCCCCAACCGCAAGCTACCCCACCAGTGCTAGATGACAATGAATTTGAGGCCCAACACACTCCATCTCCACAAGCTCGCCATCATTACGCAGGCTTCACAAGGGACCAAGGCCCCAAGTCACTCCCACTATGCATGTGTCTGAGTCCAAAGCCAAAATGGCTGAAGATATTCCGGCTGCATCAGCCGATGAAGAAGAAGCACCAAGAGTTGAAAGATTTGCTACATCCCCGTCCCACCAAGATGTTGTTCTCGAGGAGAATGTGTCTGACCCTCCAGCTCCTGAAGTGGAGGTTAACAACCCTGATGCGGCCACCAACATCACCGCTGAAGCCAATGACGTCGTCATGGCTGAAGCTAATGCGGCGCCTGAAGCTACTGCGGTGCCAGAAGTCCAAGCACCTGAAGCCACTGCGGCACCCGAAGCCGATGTTGAAGCACCTGAGGTACAAGCACTTGAAACCAATCTGGCCCCTGAAGCCCATGAAGACAATGCCAATGCTCCTGTTCCCCCTCCAAGACCTCATACAATTGAGCTGGCATTTGATCGCGGTCATCCTGTTATGGTCCGCTGGCCCGTTCTGGTTCCTCCACCTGCTGTGGGTCCACAGTTTGAGTATCATGTCGAGAACAGACCTCAAGTCCAAAAGCCCAAGCCAAGACTTCCATGATTCCCAGGAACTGCCACATCACCTGGGGTCTTCAATGTGAATGGCTTCGTGGCACATAACACCTTCTTCAACAGCTCCAAGAACCCTTATACACTAGAAAAAAATACACTTCCGTGATGATACGTGTTTGTCATAGTAGGTCGCATTTTTTGTCATGCATGTACATCCATGACAAATTTATGACAGAATCAAGATAGTCATACCTGTGCTGTCATAGAAGTGTTCCATGACATTACCAAAATTATCATCACGGAAGTGTCCACTTCCATGATGATAAATTGCGTGTCACAGAAGTGCTTTCGTCAAGGGTGACCGACACATGGCATCCACCGTAACAGAACGCCGTTAAGCTATCGGGTCGGGTTTTGGATCCGATAACCCGTTAACAGCCCCGACCAATGGGAAATTTCCACGTGTAAAATTCTTATTGGCCGGACGAAACACGTGTCAGCTCGTCAGTGGGTCAGATAGGCGCCTATGATATGTCGACACATGGCACGACCCAACAGTGGCCCATTTAGCTTACAAAGCCGGCCCGTTTGACTTAGTCCAAAGTTAACGGGCTGGCCCATGAAAAGCCTGTTAACGGTCTCTTCGCAAATAGCCCATTTTACGGCCCGTTAACTCACGACCCGTTAGGCCCTAAAGGAAATTGGTCCAACAACGTCATGTGGGCCGTCGAATATAATACCAGCCCATTTCACTTTCGGCCCATGTATGGCCCACGACGTCTTTCGGCCCATATGAGGCCTTCATATCTTTCGGCCCATTACAGGCCCACGGTGAATCTAGCCCATAATGAATAGTAATTTTCTTTATACCCATTAACGGCCCATGATTTACATGGGCCATTTCCAGCCCGTGTTAGCTTTCGGCCTATTGATGGTCCAGACGTTCTTGGGCTCCTTTTCGGCCCTCGATTACTTCCGGCCCGTTACTGGCCTGTTCCACTAATGGGCCAAATTCAGCCCATGGCAAGAGTCGGCCTGTTACTGGCCTGTTACCCTAATGGGCCAAAATCGGCCCATGGCAAGAGTCGGCCCGTTTCTGGCCTGTTAACCCGTTGCCACGTTTCTAGCCCGTCCTATATTCTGGCCCATTAACGACCTGTTATGCCTGTGACAGAATTAAGCCTTTGCTGTCCTACGGCCTGTTAACGGACTGTTACCATGCTGGGCTGATACCAATTACGCCCGATTATGGCCCATGTAGACACATTTATCCGACGGCCCGAGGCCCATCGATTACATGCCCATTTATCGATGGCCCGTAGGTGACCCATGGATCCTACGGCCCATATATGGCCCATGGTAGTTGCGGCCACTTGCAAACCAGGGAAAAAGAAGACTAGGAAATAAGTAAGGCCGAAACTAACGCTAGGCTATTAAGGCGATTGCACATATTACATCCACTCGGCATCAAAGATCGCCACCAGTGCAAATATAGGGAACACCCTACACTATACAAAAATGGCTTGCTGTTTTCTTCAGGCGGTGGCTGCATGTTAAGAATACATTTTGTATCGCACCAAAACAAATTACAACTATATAACAAAAGGAAGGTTGGCGTAAAACTTAACAGTCTAGCAGATAAATGCACCACCAGAAGTTCAGAAGTTCAGTTCATTTGACCTGATTGTTACGTTTTCATGTTGTATTGTCCGATGGAGCACCATAACCCTCGCCTTCATTTCTCCTAGGCTCGTGAACAACATAGCAAATGTCTGATAGTCTGGTTTCAAAACCATGCATATCTTGACGACATTGAGCAATGTTTCTCCTTGTTTCACAAAGTGTCTCTGTTAGGGAATGGACTTGTGTCTGGAGCGCAGATACAACATTGCTTTGAGCTTGCATATCTTGATCATGAGGCAGTTTGGACGATATTGCCTTAACAACCAACCCAGTATTACGCAGGAACGTGCTTTTGGCACTGTTAGTGGACAGGTACTGACCCACTGCAGCAAGAGCTGACATTGCGGTTATAGTTGCCTCGCCACCTTCAGAAGGTGGCGGTTCCACCATTTTTTCCATAACTCGCTGAAACGTTGAGGTTTTACATTAGTAGTACCAGAACAGACGATATTAAGGAGGCAGCAAAACCAAACAAAATAGCTTTGGTCTATATATAGAACTTATTCTGGTGAACCCATGTAAAATATTAGTTGTATTTTATTGCAAAGTACATAATAAAACCAGGTTCCAAACATATGACCATGTACCATCACTAATGTATTGTCTATTTCTTCACATTGTATTGAGGGCTAAGGATGAAGAGACGAAGTTTATAATATGGTAAGCACAGTATGACGTCATTCATATCACAAAACAACTGAGAACAGACAAACAAGCAATTGTAACGTTGTGTGGGCAAGTCCAGCACGGAACTAGATTACGGGTCAAGATGAAAGGAACATGACACCTCTCTTTTAAACCTTGTAAGGTGCAATGATATGCTGAGACAATTGTGTATAAAATTGAAAAGAGTAATAGACATTGGCTGCAGACCATGTAGTTCAAGGCACAAGTGAGAGTAAGTAGTAGTTAAAAGGCATGAGGATTAAGGACTTACAACAGCGGCTTTGACTGGTGTAGTCATGCCCTTCTTCTTGCTGGTGTGACAGTCCTTGAAGATTTCCGCAACATTTGGTTCAGGTACTTTTTGGTCCTTGCGGGCTTTCCTCAGCATTTGGAACAAGTCAATATAGATCTGATAATATGGTACAGCGAAAAGAGTGAAACAACAACTAATTACAAGAGCCTCGCAGTGTGCAATATAGCTACGAGATCCTGTCGTCTGTTGGAATTTCACTTTCGTACGGTTGGCCTTGTTCTTTGAACACTTCACCTACAAGAAGATAGATTTGTATGGCACATGCGTAAATAGGACTTCAACATGTGATCTGATGACATATATAATGTACCTGATACTTCGGATCGGACCAGTGTTTAACGAGGCCTCTCTAGTCTTCATCAGATATATTTTCCACTAGAGATGTTTGGGCAAGTTCATTGTTAGCCTTGCCTTCAAAGTGAGTTTTCCTCAAGTTATACCGATACTGTCGCAGAGCAGACTTGAAAATATGGGTGCAAGCTTGTCTGGTTGCATCATCTTGGCTATCCAACTTGAATCTCATCTGTTGAAAATTATGGGAGTCTCATTATCAGCAACCTAGAAAGTATTGTACAGAGCAAGACGATATTACTAGTTTCCATACATAACCATACTTACAGATAAATGGTCGAGGAAGGTGTTGAACTGGGTTTCGTCTTTGTCATTCCTGTACTGAATCCATGTTGGGAGGATACGTACATGACACCTAACAGCAACCGCTGCCTTTGATACTAACTTGGCTGACTCTGTAGCATCACGTGGCCTTTTTAAACCTGCCTCAAAACGGATCTCCATTCTTCCTCCTCTAGATTTAGTTAACCTATCGAGCATTATCCCTGATGTTTGTTTCCTCTTGCGCCTAGGTGCTAGTCCAACAACAAACATAGGAAGTGTTAGTGTACATCAAACTGTGAGACTACATATAAAGAAGCATGCAACTGTAACTTGACTCCAGCAACTACCTTCTTGTTGTTGAAGCTCACAAGGTTCATCTGATATTGCCAACTCGTCTTGTGTCAAGAGTGCTTGGGAAGTAGTGTCAGGTGGCAAGGGAGCTTGGGAACGTGCTGCTAGCTCAGTTGACGCACGAGTACGTCGTGCAGCTGGTAGTACTATGGTAGGTGTTGCCAGAACTAGGGCTGTCTCTGCTTGTTTGGTGGCAGCTATTTGTTTCTGTTTGTCTTTTTTTGCAACTCGTGTAGCATGGGATGCCGTGTTTGTAGAATTTTCTGCTGGACTTTGACCTTCTATTGCACCATCAGTACCAGCAGAATCTGCAGGATTCATCCGCTTCTCATTCCCTACCATTCTGTGTTTCTTCCTCTTTCTCTGTGCCATATTAAGTCAAGCCGACAATAAAAATGAATAACGATTTAGTTCTTCAGAACAAATTGATGTGTGATGCAGACGAACTGAACTTTGATGTTAGAGAACCACATGATAGGAGGATGTAATATGTATGAAAAACAGGACGTAAGAAATAACCAGAACTATGATGTGTAAACTAAGAAGAAGACATTTCACCAAATTAGAAGCAATGCAATGGAAGGTAGACACCATATGAAAGATGCTACAAATATCGCTCTGCCAAGTTGACAATGTCTTATCATAAATGGCATTTAAACAAATGTGAAGCAGTACAAGAAATAAATCATATTCAAGATGCAAACAACATCACACTACCATGTTAGAGGTCTCTCGTCATTAGTGCCATTGCATATTCACAACATTGCATACTCACAGCTTATGATGTGTAAACTAAGGAGAAGGCATTTCAACAAATTAGAAGCAATGAAAGCTAGACACCATATGAAAGATGCAACGAATATCACTCTACCAAGTTAAAACTGTCGCGTCATAAGTGCCATTTCAACAAATTAGTAGTACAAGCTAGAAAAGAATGTGAGATGTAACCTATATCACACTCCAAAGTCAAACGTGTCTTATGATAAGTGATTGTTGCAGGTTACACAACAGTAGTAATATGATGTAAGAACATGGTGTGATAGACAAATATTGTATGTTCTAGAAACAGGAACACGTGTCTTACTCAAGTATAATGTGTAAAGTAAGCAGATGGAATTCAACAAAATTAGAAGCAATACAAGCTAGACATCACACATAACATGCAACCACATATAACAGTGCCAAGTTAGAGGGAGCACCGGTGATGCTGCACTAGGGGAGACGTGCTCATCATAAACACAACTTTGTTGAGTGTCTATGCATGTGTTGTCTTGGAAATCATTTTGGGGGTGTGGAGGAGTAGAAACTGTAGAGGCCCTCCGTCCGAAAGGAGCACCTTTATCCGCTGCCTTGCTAACTTCCTTCCGTTTTATTGATTTTGAATTGTCAAGTAAAACCGACAAGAAAAAGCAATAAAATTGTCTCTTCAGAACTCATTCATGCATGATACTGACAATCACTACTTTGATGTAAGGCAAACACATGATACCAGGATGGAATATGTACGAAAAACAGGCTTTCGGGCTTTCAGGCTTCCCGAGGTTGACCCTTCCAGCCGGCTTTCAGGCTTCAAGTTTGGCCGGAGGCCGCTTGAGCTCACTGGCGACGACCAGTAAGCATTCGATTCTTGTCTTTATCTCTTGCTCTGCTTCTGAGGCTTGACGTCCGCATCTTTGGATAGGTTGGCGCCCGCAGCAAAGAAGTCAAAGGGGGCTCCTGAGGTTCCGTTTGTGACAGTGCCCCTGAAGGAAGGTGACTGCGACGCACAAGCTTCTCCCGCCCGGTCATCCTCGCGGGGCCTAACTGAGCCGGCTGGGGCGAGCTCAGCCCCCACGGCCCAAGTGGCTCCCGAGGTGCTCCCATCTGCCGCCGCTGCTATAGCTGTCGGGGCGCGGCAGACTCCGCCTCAGGATGCTGCGGCCGTGCTGCCGCCTTCTCCTCCTACTCCACCGGCTGCTATCTCCCCGACTCCTTCCGCCGTTCTGGACCGCGCTGTTGCTGAGCTGGACCGGCTGCGGCAGGATCTTCTCGGCGCCGACCCTCGCCTGGTGGCCAGGCGCTTGGAGCTAGTTTCTGGATGGGTTCGCTCCGACGCTTCGATTCGGGCGGCGCTGGTCCAGGCCTCGACGGCATGCGACGAGGAGAAGCAGGCCGTCCTTGAGGCGAAGGCTGCTCGCGATGCAGCCCTGGGAGAGGTGGTCGACGTCCGTGGTCGCTGCAAGGTGCTGGAGGACGAGCTGCAGGGCCTGCGGGATCAGCTCGCGAAAGAGGTTCACCTTCGCCAAGAGCAGGAAGAAGGTGTGAAGGCTCGCGAGGCGGCCGTCGAGGGCCGGGAGGCCAAGCTCAAGAAACGCCGCGACCGCTTAGGCGCGCTGGAGCAGGAATTGGGGGCGAGGAAGGCCGAGCTGGACGACAAGGCCCTGGTCCTCGCCGAAGACCGTGCGGCCTTCACGGAGCTGGAGGCGAAGGCTCGCTCCTCGCTGAGGACGCTTTACGACAGCGGCCTGGAGAGCCCGCTGGCCGGCGCCGAGGACGGCCCCGCCAAGCTGCTTCCCTTCTTGGTCCACGCTCTTGAAGATGTCGCCCTTGGCCTCGGCCCCATGGCCGAGGCCGAGGCGCGTGTTCTGTCTTCTGCAGCACTGACGCGAGTTCTCACCCACATCCACCTTCGCAATCCCGGGTTCGACCTCGACAGCCTGCTGGAGCCCGTGAGTGGCAAGCGTGCGGCGGCTGCTGCCGAGGCCGTGAAGGGTCGCGCAGAGGCTCTGCTGGGGAAGTTCCGGGCCTTCAGCACCAAGCCGGGGCAAGGCGTTGCCGACCCCGCTGCTCCGTGAGGCGAACCTACGCCGCGCTGCTCCCCCGCCGCCAAGTGACTCCATCGTGGCTCCTGTCCTGCTTTTAATTCCTGCACATGTATCATGCCTCGGGGAGGCGTTTAAACTTGCACCTGATATTGGGATAACAGTGTGGACTGTAATATTTGCTTTCGAATTCCTTTGAAATTTGTGCTTTTCCTTCCTACTTGCTTATGTTCTATGCCGGCAGAGCCCGGCCCCGCGCGTACCTCACCCAGCAATAGCCCCGACCGGAACCCAGGACGGGACCAAGGAGTGAGGTGCTACGTGACAAGTTAGGCTCCTGAGTCGCGATGCTCAGGAGTCCCCCTTGGCGCACGAACAGCAAGTAGGGAGGTGTGATGTGGGTGGATCCACCGTTCTACGTCTGCAGGGCCCGGCCGCGCGCGTGCCTCACCCAGCGATGGTCCCGACCGGAAACCAGGACAGGGCCACAGAGTGAGGGGCTACGTGACCATTTAGGCTCCTGAGTCGCGATGCTCAGGAGTCCCCCTTGACGCTCAAACGACCTTCGTACCTTGGCTCCGCTCGGGGAGAGACGTGCGACGAACCAGGCCCGGGGGGGGAGGGACCTGGCCGGGCGGCGTGCGTCCAGGTGTGACCCAGGCGCAGCCCCCGTGCCCAGCCCCCTTGCGCGGCACTCCCGAGGGGAGGCACTACGATGAGGCTAGACACTGAGCTCTGGGCTCCCTGAGGTTAATGCGGCCCGGGGGCCACCCTCAGTTGTTTATCACCAGCGCGGAGCATAGTGCTACGGTATGTGTACGGGCATAGCCGCTCCTCGGCAGTGTTGTCAGCCAGCGCGGAGCATGGTGCTTCCACTGGTACATGGGAGGGGGCCCCCCTTCGGGAGGAGCCCCCGGGGCGTGTACAGCCCCGCCCTGACACGTGGCTGGCACGGTAGGGCCTGGCGAGGTGTATCTGGGCACCCGTGAGCCAGCGCGGGACTCACGGGGCCCTACCTCTAGGCGGGTTGCGCCTGGCACTGGGCCTTATCTTGTGTTGTGTCCCTGCAAGTTCGGTTAGATGCCTGCACTCTATGTTCTCGGGTCCCGGCCCTCGAGCTGGTCTCAGCCGTCGCTGGTATGCCAGGTCGCGATGTCGTGGTCAAGGACAGAGGGTGAGGGCTAGAGAGCCAGTAAGAGCCCTGAGTCGCGATGCTCAGGTACCCCCCCCTTTAACGTGCAAGTGGTCAACATGGAGAAGAGGAGGCGCCGCGGACCGGCATCAAATAATCAAGCATGGCAGTTCTAACGCATAACCGGAAATGAACGCAAAAGGGGTACGTGCCACCGAGCCTGGCCCGAGCGGCTTGAGGATCATGCAGCCCGAGGGGCGCCCCCAACAAGGTAAGCTAACGACACGAAATAAAAGGGATACACGCCGCAGGGACGGACCCACGCGGCCTGGGAATAACGCAGCCCTGGGGGCGCTCCCAGCCGGAAGTGAAACTTGAAAGATGTCACCTGATGACGCTGAAGACGAAGGGGTGTTGGTGTAGCCGGCTCGGTGGGCTGCGGAAGCCGATCCTCATGAGCCCCCAGGCCCAGGGGCCTCAGGAGGCTCCGGAGACGCTGGCGGTTCCTCGCGGGCCATCTTCATCTCCGCCAGGGCTATGGAGAACCTGGCCTCTTGTGCCTCCGCGATGCCCCTCATGAGGTGTTGGTACGCGTCAGCCGCGCTCGGCAAGCCGTAAGGCATGCGAACGTAGCTGTGGGGTGGACCTCCGCAGCGCCCCACTCGCGAGGGCCAGAGGCGCTCCTGGGAGGCGACTTGGTTAGGCCCTAGTACGCCGATGCAGACGCGCACCCCGCCATCCTCGCCGGGATGGGGAGCCACTGCTGGTAGGCGGCAGGCGCCTCTCATGACTCTGGACTCCTGTAGCTCCTGAATGGCCTTGCTGACGAACTCCTGTGCGTGTGGATCTCCTTGCCTTGCTCCTTCTTGAGGGAAACGTGCTTTGAAACACGCCTCCATGTGGTGCCCCAGCACCTCCCTCATGACCCTTGCTAGGTCAGTGGCCCTCCAGGGGAGAGCCCCTGAGCCCTGCCTGAGGAGGGCGCCGGGCGCGCTTTCCTATGCGATGGAAGGAGGTTCCCCCTGGGCAGGCACGGGCCCAGAGGGGCCTACCTCCTAAGGGGCCAGGCTGGACGATGTCTTCTTCTTCTTGGGGGCGGCCTCGGGAAGCCTCCTGCTTCCGCGATCTGGGTCCTCCAGTGATGCGGCCTAAAAGGCTCGCTCCAGGGAACACACTGCGTCCTTCTCTTCATAGGGCACCGTGATGACTCCGCTGCTTCCTGGCATCTTGAGGACATTGTAGCCGTGGTGAGTCACGGCCATGAACTTGGCCAGCGCCGGGTACCCGAGGATGGCGTTGTACGGCAGGCGGATGTGAGCGACGTCGAAGTCGACGAGCTCGGTGCGGTAGTTGTCGCGTGCCCCGAAGGTGACGGGGAGGCGGACCTGCCCGATCGGGACCGTGGAGCCATCGGTGATATCGGAGAAGGGCTTGGTTGGATGAAGCTGGCTGTAGGGCACTTTGAGGTTGTTGAACGTCTCTACGGACAGGACGTTGAGCCCTGCCCCGCCATCGATGAGGGTCTTGGTGACCACCACGTTGCTGATGATTGGGGAACAAAGCATCGGGAGGACTCCGGCTGTAGCCGCACACTTGAGTTGATCTGCTGAGCTGAAGGTGAAGGCACACGCCGACCACCTGAGAGGGCGTGTGTCTTCGAGCCTGGGGAGGGCTGCATTCACTTCACGGGCGAACTGCTTGAAGATGCGCTGAGAGGTTGGGGCCTGAGCTCCGCCCAGGATGCAGGCGATCACGCGCGGCTCCTGGAAGCCCCCAGCCTCCTCGTCCTGGTGGCGGTCCTCGTTCCTCCTTGGCTGCGGCGGCAGCGGTGGGAGGCCTGCGTTGCCTTGTGGGCGATCCTCGTGAGGCTGATCCCTCCAGCCTCCCTCGTGAGGTTGGTCTTGCCAGCGATCCTCACGAGGTTGGTCGCGCCACCCCTGGCGCGGGCCACGGTCTTCCCAGCGCCTTGTGTTCCATCCTCCTCCTCGGCCGTATCCCCGGTCACCACGGTCAGGGCGACGGCCGATCCTTCCTTCACGCACGGCTCGGAGTTCTTGGCATTCGCTGGTGTTGTGGGTGTGGAGATCGTGGTACACGCAGTACCAGCTGCCCTTGGGAGGTTCGGGCAGATCTCTGCCCCGCTTGGTGTCTGGTTCTGCCGCGAGCACGACAGCCCCCTTGCGCTTCACTTCCTTGGCCTTGAGCTTCTTCTCTTCTGGGTCTACGGCAGGCAGCTCAAGGAGGGAGAGACGCCCTTCCTCAGCCCTGGCGCACTTGTTCGCCAAGTTGAACAGCTCCAAAGAAGTGCACAGGTATTCATGCATCACCAGCTCCTCCTTCATCTTGATGTCGCGCACGCCGTCGGAGAAGGCTGAGATGATGGCCTCTTCAGTCACCTTGGGAATCTTGAGGCGTGCGTTGTTGAAGCGCTGGATGTACTTCTGCAGGGTCTCCCCAGGTTGCTGCTTGATGCGGCGCATGTCGCTCATGGCGGGTGGCTGGTCGCGAGTACCTTGGAAGTTGGCGATGAAGCGGGTGCGCATCTCTTCCCATAAGGAGATTGTGCCTGGAGCCAGGTTCAGGAGCCAGGTGCGGGCCCCGTCTTTGAGCGCCATGGGAAACCAGTTCACCATGACCTTCTCGTCTCCGTTGGCAGCTTCGATGCCCAGCTCGTAGAGCTGGAGGAACTCCGCAGGGTCGGCCGTGCTGTCGTAGCGAGGAGGCAGGTTCGGCTTGAACTTGCCTGGCCACGCGACGCTGCGCAGCTCGGTGGTGTAGGCGCGGCGGCCTGCCGTGGCCACGGGAGGCCTTGGGTGATGGAGAGCCTGGTCTTGCATGTCCCCACGCGCCGGAGCAGGAGGATGGTCACGACGTGCTGGAGCAGGGAGCGCCCGGGCAGCTTCTGGCGGGCGAGGGACTTCTTGGCAGCTCTGCTCTTGCCGCGCTGGCACCTGACGGTGCGGGTTCCGCCCAGGGGCCACGTGTCTTGGAGCCATGGCATCTTCTTGAGGGGGAGGCGGCCGGGGCACCGCCGGAGCCTCGTCACCCGCGCGGGGCGGGGTGCGGTGCAGCGGAGCGGACGGCGCGGAGGAGCCCCCTGCGGCGCGGATGAGTTCGGCGAAGCGGTCGAGCCATTCTTCGTAGATGTCGTCAACGGGACGGTAGCGCAGGAGCTCATTTTCCGCGATGAGTGCAGCTCGAGCCTCCATGGGCACGCGAAGCGCGCGGGACGAAGATCCAGCCAGGGCGAGTGAGGGAGTCGCGGTGCGGCCGTCTTGGCGCACGGATGGATGCTGAGACGATGCTTGCTGCTCGTCCCCCGCCGGGCCGGTGGCGGCGTTGATGGCAGGTGACGGGGAACGGCGAGGACGTCCGCTGACAGGGGCTGTCTGGGCGACGCAGGAAGCGAGGGCGGCCCGACGCTCCACGCGGGCCCGACGTGCGTCAGACATGAGCGTGATGGTCGGAGGAGAGCGGGGCGGTGGAAGACGAATTCCAGCACACCCCTACCTGGCGCGCCAAATGTTGGATTTCGGGTTCCAGCAGACCCTTGAGGTTCGAACACTGGGGTGCGCACGGAGATTTCGCCTCCTACCTACCTGCACCCCTCCTCCGCGCTAGGATCAAAACTATGAAAAGAACAACACAAGGGACACATGGTTTATACTGGTTCGGGCCACCGTTGTGGTGTAATACCCTACTCTAGTGTGTGGTGTGTGGATTGCCTCTTGGGCTGATGATGATGAATAACACAAGGGAGAATAGCCTCGCGAGGGTCTATTCTTGGCTGGGGCGATGAACTGCTGGGAGGAGTTCAGCCACCTTCTCTCTCTCTCCCTCTTTCCAACTGGTCGACCCTTTGCCATGTGGGTGTCTGGTCCTATTTATAGAGGCCCTGGTCCTCTTCCCAAATATTGAGCGGGAAGGGAGCCAACAATGGCGGGCTAATTTGAAAGGGGACAGCAAGTATCAGCTATCCTGACAAAAGTAGTCTTCGCCTGCGCAAAGCTCTGGTGATGACGCCGTCTTGGGCCCCATGGTGACCTCCGTCTCGTAGTCCTCCTGGTCTTGGTCTCGTTGCACCGAAATGGCAACCTTTGCCTGATGCCTTGGTACTCCGCGCCTGCGCTTGCCCCCTTTGCACCAAAGAGGAAAGGAGGACACTGCACGGGCTGGCACCCGCCTGGCGCCCTGAGTCGTCATGGCTTGCATCACGGGCACCTCGCGAGGTACCCCGCCTTGATCTCTCCGCCTCCTCGTGAGCCAGCCTGACGAGGCCGTGCCTGAGGAAGCTCCGTGTCGTCCGCCCCGCGAGGCTTGGCCCCTCGCGAGGGTCTTGAGTTTGTGTTGGTGAAGATGGGCCATGCTGGGCCCCCCTTTGAGCCACGCCGCAGGCCGCAGGCAGGCAAGTCTGGGGACCCCCGTTCCCAGAACGCCGACATACTCGTTCAAGCAGAGCGTGCGGGCGGTCTGCACGGACGAGAGCACAATCCGATTCAAGTCGAGGACGTCCGGTTCCGCTTGCAGGAGGGCCTCGATGGCAGCGGCATCCGCGTGCTCTGCGTCGAGTTGAGCCTCCGCTGCCCGGTTCAAGTCCAGGACCTCCGGTTCCGCCTGTAGGAGGGCGTCGATGAGAGCGGCATCTGCACGCTCTGCGTCGAGTCGAGCCTCTGCCGCCCGGTTCAAGTCCAGGACGTCCGGTTCCGCCTGCAGGAGGGCCTTGATGGCAGCAGCATCCGCGCGCTCCGCCTCAAGTTGAGCCTCCGCCGCCCGGTTAACATCCACGACATCCGGTTCCGCCTGCAGGAGAGCCTCGATGGCAGCGGCATGCGCGCGCTCCACGTCGAGTTGAGCCTCTGCCTCCCGGTCCTCCTTTAGTATCGCCATGTTGAACCGCTGGTCCGCCTGCACCATGCGGGACTCGGATGCCGGCACGAAGTCGACGTCCATCATCTCATACCCATCGGGGGCCTTCTGTGCCGCGACCTCCGCCATGAACATTGGACCGACTTCCACCTCCTCGTAGCTTGGCTCCAGAGAACTCGGGGATTGGCCCGCCGCAAAGCGAGCTTGGGAACGAGGTCTGTGGCGCCGACCGCCACCGCGATTTCTGCACGGCGCTCCGGTGTCAGCATCTTGTAGTAAGTGATCTTGCGGCGCACCATGGCTTTTCGGTGAACTAGGGGACGCTTGATGCGGGCTAGGGGATCAAAAGGTGGGGGAATGGGCTGGAGATTTGGTGTGGTTTTAGGGCAGTGGCTGGCGTAGGCCGAGCAGCGAAGGTTCTGGTGTGGATAGTGGTTCCGGTGACGACCGGTCAATCAGTTTTGACTGTACATCGCTCTTGTCGCGTTCGCGTTGCAGCCTGGCACGCTGGACCCTCCACGTCACCCACCGAATGGAACACGCTTCGTCTTGCGTTTTCGCTCGCTTGTGGGACCGCAGTTGAGAGCAAACCACGTCCCTCCCCCTCCCCCGCCCGCCATTTATTATACCACCACTCCCTCCGTTTTATGCGGAGTAAATAAAAACAGAGGGAGTATTAGTACGGATGAGTATCCCCTGACGTGGCCGAACCCATTGAGTAACTGACATGCGGGGCTAGCAAGCATGGGGTCCGCCAGTAAGTAACCGAAAGGGAGGGTAAGGCAGGGATACCTACGTCAAAGGATCCACTTCCACTATACTACTTTGACCAAATGTCAGAGTAATAATACATGACATGCAACTTACACAAATGTTAGAGTAATAATATATGACATGCAACTTACACAAAGCATACAGGGTCTAATGCGTTTTTTGAGGCTAACTTTGACCAAATGTTAGAGTAATAATATATGACATGCAACTTACACAAAGCATACAGTCAAATTCGTATGTGAAAGGAGTTTCCAATGATATAATTTTCACATTATACATCTCATGTACTATTAATCTTGTCAATAGTCAAATTGGAAACCATCTCGAGTACAAATCTAGGAGTACGTACGAATCTAACAATATTGATTGGGCATTGTTGAATGTTGATACCTTTTTTTATCAAAGTAGATATACTTTGACTACACATAAAACTTATATGTAAACTACTCCCTCCTTCCATCTGTATAGGGCCTAATGCGTTTTCGAGGCTAACTTTGACCAAAAGGTAGAGTAATAATATATGACATGCAACTTAAATAAAGCATACCATCAAATTCGTATGTGAAAGGAGCTTCCAATGATATAATTTTCGCATTATACATGTCATGTACTATTAATCTTGTCAATAGTCAAAGGCGTTCTTGAAAAATGCATTAGGCCCAATATAGATGGAAGGAGGGAGTAGAACGGATAGGAGGGAGTATATTGTACGTTCAAAAACGAAACGAACATTGAATACCCTTTATATATGATTTGTAGATGCTATGATCACCGGTTCAAAATTTTGAATCCGCCTTAGGTATCACGTGCCCCCACTCATTCCCTCTCGGGGTCTGGAGATCTATTGAAAGAGGACTAGGGTGGGTACATGCGAATGATACTCGGCGGAATGTTCAAATGAGGAATGCGGGAGGTTGGACTCGACTGGAGGGCGACATGATCGATGGAGAAGAGTGTTGGAGAGGAATGAGAAATAAGCAAACGCCACATGATTATACTTGAACGGCTCAAATAAACAATAAGTTGTCTTGCTTGGCCTACATAGTGAAAGGCCTAATGCGCAACGCGGAGCACTGACGCTCGAATATGGCCGGGAAAACAGGGAAATGGACATGTGGGGCACACCCGTCGGGACGACGTAGCGCAGACTCGTCCAATGGAGGAGCTGGCCCACGACCTCCTCGCCACCGACAACCATTCATGTGGGTCGTTGGGGCCAACAATGGGGCGCAGCTCCAGCACCGCCTCTGGACACGGCGACCGCGGTGAGCGACACACTCATATCGTCGCTAGACACGGTCGGTTTCAGTTTGCCGAGGGTGGCGTTAGTGCTGTGGCATGACCAACGGTATGTTTGATTTGTGCCCAAGGTTGCCCCATCAAAGCATTGGGTAGCCAAAATTTTGGTTGAGGTATTGGTTGCCCATGATTTGGCCGACATTGGCAAGAAAAATGAACTTGAGTTGGCTAGAGTTCATTGGCATGCCAAAGAAATGGCAACCATCCAAACAAAGACCAATCTTTGGGTCATGACCACAATTTTGGTTGAGGTATTGGTTGCCCATGATTTGGCCGACATTGGCAAGAAAAATGAACTAGAGTTGGCTAGAGTTCATTGGCATGCCAAAAAAATGGCAACCATCCAAACAAAAACAAATCTTTTGGTCATGACCAAAATTTTGGCAAGGTGCACTTTGGCCACAATCCAAACACACCCCAACACCCGGCTCGTCGAGGATGCACGGGGCACCGTGACGCGTCCGCGAAGTGGTGTAGCGCGGCCAACTGCATTCTCTGGACCTGAGACCATGCCAGGTCGTCTTGCTTTTTCAATGACATGCGGGGATCGCATGTGAGCAAAGGGCATCTCCAACGTTGCCACGACCGCAGCTGACTACCCTGGCACACCAAAACCCTCGTCCCTCACACCGTCGCGCTATGCGTTCCCAGCCGGCGCCAGCTGCCCGCATTCATGCCGTCTATTCGTATGTCATCATTAAGAGGCTCAGTGCCCGAGGAACAACTCCGGTGACTTAATGACGCACCCGGACGCTTGGCCTCACCGGAATGCGCTACTTAAAGCGGCAACGCCCAGCTAACCTCCACACCATAGCGCATCGTCCTCCTACCTGGAACCACATCCGCCATGACCGCAAGCGCGAACGCTTTGCGGAAGAGCTTGTCTTCGGGGATGGAGCTCGAGGTCGCCGCCCTCGCTGAAGTCGCTGCACAAGCGGTGGCCACGCAGGCGGCCGACAACGGGAGCACCGTCAGCCACGCGTCCTACTTGCCGCTGTCCAACATCTGGCAGCGCCGAGGTCAGGGACTCCTTCGAGGATGAGTAGGGCATGGGAGGCGGCAGGGCATGGTGTGCCAACTGGCCGGTCCGTCTCCCGTGTTCTACTTTTCCTCGCCGGAGACCGCGCCTTCACTTCACGGGTCTTGAACCCCGCCCCCGTACATGGAGATCACAGATGGAGGATGTCGGTCACCGCCGTAGAATAGGTTTAGGGTCGGGTTTCTTTTTTTTGTCCTATAAAAGTTCGAAATGTAATGAAAATCTGCCGTGTTTGCATTAATCTCGGCCGGTGTATATGAACTTTCACAATAATATACATATTGTAGGAGTACTAGCAAGATGCCCGTGCGTTGCACGGAAGATCAAGATCTTGTGGGAGAAAAGGATGAACGAGGGAAAGCCTTATCTGCAAATGTGGAGAGGAGTGCAGGTAAATTGTCATAGTTTCCTTCCTATCCGTTAGATATAGATCGGACGACCTATATTGCAGGATCGGACACATCTTTCTACATCTACGAGAACCTACGGAAGGGTTTACGTAAATTGCCTCTCTCTCTCCTCCCCTGATTTTCATGGTGGTGGGCCCCTCCCTCCCCCCAATCTACAATCAACAGCTCACGCGTTTCACATTATGTTAATTACGTAACTGGGATTACATAGGTGTAGCATTACTCGTCCTAAAAAACCCAACGAAGCCAACCTCCCAGCATATCATGCGGGAAAAGACCCGGCCGCGCCGTTTTAGTCGGGATTACCGGATTACTAGTAGTAGTATCGATGGATCGCGCGAAGCAACATATTTTTTTTGTGGGGGCGAAGCACCTAGTTTAAAAGGAAAAATGTGGTACACTCACAGCACTCTTGTCGCGGTCACATTGCACCCCTCACATGTTCGGTCCTGCACACGGCTCACGCAAACGGAATGCGCTTCGGCTTGCCTCTTCACTGTCACGTGGGACTGCACTTGGAGAAACCGACCATGCGCCAAACTC
>NC_041380.1:314924635-314989172 GCF_002162155.2 Triticum dicoccoides | reverse complement strand
AGCCGCCCTCCCCGCTGCGCCGATACGTCAGCGCCGCGGTTCGGCGATCCTCTCACTCCCACAGTACGCTCTCGTAGACTGTCGTCCTCTAGCCGCGCTGCCACCTCTGGCTACGTTCTTGTGGAGGCGCACGGAGGCCAGCGCCACCACCGCTGGCGACGTTCGTGTGGAGATGCACGGCAGTCAGCGTCTCCCACGGTACGCGCATTCTAGACTGAGGCCTCGTTCATGTCGATGTAGCGCTGAATGTTAGCTGATAGACACTATTAATCTCACTGTTTGCCGAAGTAGTTTACTGTCAATATGCTCTGCTTAAGAAGCTTCCTTGCCCTGTTCTGCACTCAATCTACTTAGCTGAGATGGCATGCCAAGGCCGATTAGTTGCTAAAATATCCTGCCATATATTTATTTGTGACGTAGATTTCCATGGTCTAGTGGCCAATCTATTATGTGAAATAGCTCTACACCGTTTTATACTCGATCTTTGTTGCTGCGATGGCCTTCGATAGTTCGATGGTCGTGTGCTCGGCCTCATTGACTGCTGAAACAGCCTACCATAATTTGGCACTCAAATCTGTTTGCTGAATTAGCTTTACATATATTTCGTTACTTAGATCTGCTCGTCCAAATATCTTGCCATAGCTTTAGACATCGACCTAGGTATTTTTTTCTGGACTTCATAAAAAAGCATATATGTTTTTCCTGTAATATCTAGTAGAAGAACTAATTTGTATGTCTAACAGATGGACATGACTTGGATAACTTCTGCTTGAAGATTCTCCGCTGCATATGTCGAGGGGGTTGAAAACTTCATGAACTTTATCAAAGCTGAGTACAGTGGTCCGAAATCAGATGTGCTCTGCCCGTGTAGCAGTTGTATGAATTCAGTTACAAGACCCCAGTCAACTGTACAAAATCATCTACACTTGTATGGGATGTCGGTCACATATACTAGGTGGGTTCATCATGGTGAAGCTTTGAACGTCAATGTTATTGACTATGTGGAAGCAGCAGATCACCATCTTGATCTGCCTGATGCTCAGGTGGAAGAGGAGAAGGAGGTGGTGGTGGCGGAGCCAGTGAGTTTGACCAACATTGAAACAATGCTACGAAATGCTCGTGCATTCTGTGAACTTTCACCTGCAGAAGAAAAATGGTGGGCCCGCATGTTGGAACAATGCAACGTTGTTGTCACCCCAGGAAATAAGCTGTCAGTATTATCAGCTATGGTCACCTTTCTTCAGGTGAAGACATCTGAGCGGATGACCAACAAATCATTCGATGCGATGTTGGTTCCTTTCCGCGAATCTTTCCCAAATGTGTCTGAGCTGCCACACACCTACAGTAAAATGAAGAATTTCCTTCGTGCAGTTGGAATTGGATATGATATGATCCATGTTTGTAAGAATAATTTTGTTCTGTTCCGGAAGGATTATGCCAACTTAAGTGAATGCCCGAAATGCAAATCATCAAGATGGAAAGATGGCGATGCTGTGAAGAGGATTCCTCATAATGTTCTGAGACATTTTCCAATAACACCAAGATTGCAGAGGTTGTTTCATGATGCTGAAACAAGAGAGGATGTACTGTGGAATTCTCGGAACCAGGAGTACAGAGATCAGAATGTAATGAGCCATCCATCTCATGGTAGTGAGTGGAAAAGCTTCATTGATAAACACAAAGAGTTTGCTGCTGACCCGAGAAATATTAGACTTGGCTTAGCTTCAGATGGATTTAACCCATTTGGCCACCAGAGCGCCACATATAGCATGTGGCCAGTGCTTGTTATTCCTTACAACATGCCTCCAAATGTCTGCACCAAAGAATCAAACTACATGATGGCCTTTCTCATCCCAGGTCCAAAAAGTCCTGGAAAGGATTTTGATTTGTTCATGGAGCCTCTTGTGGAGGAACTTCAACAGCTATGCAAGGGTGTTCTCACTCGAGACCTATATAGCAGCCCACCAGCTGATTTCTTTCTGCGTGCTATTATAATTTGGTGCATCCATGATTATCCGGCTTTGGGCACTATGTCAGGGCGGACGACACATGGTTACAATGCATGTGTTTGCTGTGACAGGAATCCGCTATCATACTCAATACTTAGCAAGATCTGTTACATTGGACACCATCGTTTCCTTGCCAAGGACAAGCCGCTTCCTAGAAAATACCGAAGACATGTGTTCAATGCAAAGCATGAAAACCGTGATGCGCCAAAGAGGCTCACCGCCGATGAGTTGCAAGTGGAATTAGAGAAGGTCAGGCATATTACACCAGGAAACCATCCTAATAATGGTAGCGGGAAAAGGAAGCGTGGCAGGGCAGAAGAGAGATTATTGTTTACCCGCAGGTCCACTTTGTGGGACTTGGAGTATTGGAAAGATTTGGATCTGCGACATAATCTTGATGTGATGCACATCGAGAAAAATATATGTGACAGCATTATCGGCACACTTATTAATATTGAAGGCAAGACAAAAGATACCTTAAAATCTAGGATTGATTTGACACACCTGGGTATCAGACAGGATTTGCAGGTGCAAGATGAAGGTAAACCACGAGATATGGCACCAGCTGTGTACGTCTTGGACAAGGTAAAAACAAAAGAATTCTGCGAGGTCCTATCACATGTGAGATTCCCACATGGATTTGCTTCCAACCCTGAAAGGAGAGTCAGTGCAGATGGAAACAAGGTACAAGGGTTGAAAACTCCTGACTGCCACGTCCTACTTCAAAGGGTTTTACCTGTTATCCTTAGAGGATTGGGCCGCCCTGACTTATACAGAGCAGTTGCAGAGTTGGGACAATTCTTCAGGGAACTCTACAGTATGAATATTAGGATAGATGCTTTGGAGCATCTTAGAGACAAGATACCAACTATCCTATGCGACCTTGAGAAGATATATCCTCCAGCCTTCTTTGTTGTGATGGTGCATTTGGCTGTTCATCCACCTGATGAGGCACTACTTAGAGGTCCAGTACAGTATGGCTGGATGTACCCTATTGAAAGGCGGCTAGGCACTTTCAAGGGCTATGTTAGGAATAGAGCTAGACCCGAGGGTTACATTGCAGAGGCCTACATTGCTACAGAAGCGTTGACATTCTGCTCAAAATACATTGAAACAGCTGATCAGCTTAGCAAAGAGGTGGGTGAAGACAATCCCGGGCTCAATGTTTTCGATTATTATGTTCGTGTTACAGGGAAGAGTCGACAAGAGGACAAACCTAAAGATTTGGACAAAATGGTTTGGTATGTGTTGAATAACTGTCCTGAGATATTACCTTATATCAAGTAAGTGCAGTACTGCAGCTTATACATCGTAATCTACCAAACTTGCATCACATTCTTATATATTTAGATGTTTGACGTGATCACTATGTTGTGCAGCATCTACAAAGAGGAGTTACTGCCGCAAAATCCAAGAAACATTGACAAACTGGTTATGGCAGGATTTGCGAAATGGTTCAAGAACCATGTAAGCTTTTGAAGTGCACTGTCAGTTTTTTTAATATATTGAGTACATAAGATGATCAGCTTGTCTATTTTCTAACCATAGGTTAAGAAGATGCGGGAGGATGTGTAGGCAGTTGATGATGCCCTTTACTCACTAGCAATGGGTCCTGGTACTCGGGTAAGACATTATGAATCTTGCATTGTTTGAGATGTGCGCTACAACACCCTTGCACGAGACGAAGGCAGGAAGACACAAAACAGTGCCATCATGAGCACGGATACGTATGACAAAGAGACAGCTGAAATGTATGCTAACATAACAGACATTGTTCAATTGCAGTATATCTCTAGTTTCGAGGATCATCGGTGTGTGATTCTGTTGTGCTGTCATTGGTATAACCTGTTTTCCAGGATCGCAAAACCCAGAGCTGATGATTATTTCAAATCCATCAATGTCAAGGCGGCGTACCAGACCAACGAGCCTTTTATTTTGGCAAATCAAGCAACACAAATATTTTTCTTGGAAGACACATTTGCACGTAGCGATGACTAGAGAGTATTGCAAATGTTTGAGCAGAGGAATTCGTTTAATGAAGTTGCACAACAAGATGATGCTTACACTGCTCCTGATGTACAAGATAACACATATGTTCCTAATATCTTGAGAGCCATCACGTCAATGACGCCGGCGAAAATATTGCCTGTCGTGATGTGGACATACAAGAGTTGATCAAGAAGAAGCCAACGTTCGAGGACGTTGAGGACGAAGAAGAAGATGACACCGTGGGGAATTACGATTCAAACTGATACACATTGCGAAGATGTTGACGCTGCTGCTGCGGATGATGATTACATTGCTTTTGTCATATTTGCCTGTCAGAAGACGTTTTTTATCTACTATGTGAAATCGTGTTTGCTATGACAACTGAAACCTGATGAACATGTTGTTTAGTATTTTGCTGTGAGAACATCACTTGTTATGTATGCTGATTTGTGTTTGGTGATTGTATGACAACTACAACATGATGACATTGTTGTTTAGTTGTACTCATATTTGGCTGTGAAACTTGAATTTGATGGCATAGTTTGCTGTTGGACTACAATTTGCTCGACGTCTTAGAATGAGAACAAAGCTGACCCGAGCGGGCCTCTGCTATTTATTTATTTATTTATATGAGCAAAAGGGGATACCCCCTGATTTCCGTTAATAGAAATCATTAGATGTTCAAAACACTACGCCCAGCCTGCTACACAGGTTTCATTCATTACTAGTTTCAGCAAAGTGCTCATGTCATAGCCACTGAATACATCACGAGTGCTACATACACTGCAAATAAAGAGACAATCATCCTACAGAGCACATCGATTTTGCCCATTATCTTCACAAGCTCTTTCATCTCCTCATTGCTGTCAAGGCCATTCAGCAGCTATTGCTTGGCCATGATCAAAGGAACTGCATCTTTAACCTTCTGCTCTGCATCTTCCTCTTCTGCCGTCCCTTCAGTTACTTGTCCAACACCCCAACCTGCTGGTATTGGGATTCCTCGGCTAATCAAATAATCAGCGTAGTTGCATTCCCCCACATCAGCAACTTCCCAGAAATACAAATCACACGAATCTTCCCTTTTCTACACGAATCAAATTGGTAGATCATCAACCAAACTATTAAAAAAATCAGCAACTGAAAGCAGCAGAACAACACTTAAACATATTATTACCCCATGATTTGGGCATTTGTAGAAGACTCGGCCAGGGTTGCGGATTGTGGTTGAGACGCGACAGATGACTCTGCGTGATTTGCAGCAATGGCACCACACCAACGGTAGCCGGTTGCGATGAGCAATCGGCTGCAGTGCGCGTGCCGGCGAGGGTGTGATGAGACCCACAGGCGATGGTACGGGTTGCGACTTGGCGCATATCTGGTTGTTGCCTGCTGAAGAGCAGGTGGACGAGTAGCCAGCGGACATGGTTGCTGCGGCCAGAGCTTCTGATGCTAGGCAGAGTAAGTAGAGAAGAGGAGAAGCGAACGTTGGATATGTCAGTTTCATTACTTGCAGAGTAGCATAGCACCATATATAGTCATAGTCTAGGTTTGGATTCGAACCAGCTACAGGAGCACGTCTTTCTTTTTTCTAAAACTCGGCAACGTCTCTTTACTGGTACACTAGCTTGTTCTGTACGCCTTCCCAAGTCTTTGATTTTCTTTCCCCTTTTTTTGCGAGGACCTGACAGCTGGGACCCACCGAAAGGGCCTCTGTATTTCGCGAAAAAAATGTTCCCCCCGCTGACATGTCAGACCCACCAGCTATATCTTCGCACGCAAGGAAGTGCCTCCTTATTACGCACAAAAAATGAATTACCCCCTGCTAGCTGGGACCCACCATAGTGGGAGGATGACTTGTGGGCCAACAAAGTTTACGGGGACGGAGGGCTTTGTCAACTTAGTCAATATGAACGATTCTAGCTCCAGTGACCGTACGATGTCCATCCAATGGGCGTAGTGCTTCTTCAACCTCTAGTCTTCTTGCTCCAGCCGCCCAAAGCAGCGCCGGTCGTGCCGCATGCTCCTGCCTCCCATGGCCGAGTTGTGCTGCCGCGGAGGCCTCACCGCCCCTACTATTCCCACCGCTGGCCAGGCCCTGCGGCGATGGCAGCCTCACACCGCAGCCAAACCAGTGAACCCTCGTACTCCTCTCCGTGCGGGCTTCCACTGCCGTGTCTTCCCCGGCTCCAAGTCGCCCCCTTCCTAGGCCTCGCCGTCGTCCACCGCCGTGGTACTCTCCGTGCGGCATGGTCAACGTGGCCAAGGAACGACTTCCATCGGAAGAGTACTGTACGTGGAGAGGCTGACAGCTGGGTCCACGGCCACAGCCCAGTTTTTTTGTGATTTGCCAAGTAAGTTGCTTTGTCAGGCCTGTTGGGCTGCAAATCTTTCAAGACGAGGAGAGCTTTCATTCGGCTGGCCGAGAAAATGGCCCATCAGTAATGAGAAATGGGCTGTATATTTTTAAAACACATCAAACCGACAATTAGTTTCAAATATCTTTTTTTCATCTCAAGATTTTAAATTACATTAATTTTTATGCATGGAGAATTTGTTGGATTTTATATTGATATAAATTTATTTTTAAAATCAGTTTGAATGTGAGTCAAAATTTCAGGATTAAAACAGTTCGGACCGCACCGAAATATGCAAAATTTCGTATATTTTTTAACCGTGGCCACAATTTGGGCTGTAATGCTAACAAAAAGAATATGGGCTCCAAAAAAACCTTAAGAATTAGCAAATGGGCTGAAAATTATTAGAAATAATGGCAGATGGGCTGTATGCTGTTTTCCACAGATTTGAGGCTTTCCTAAAAAAAGGTTGACGCACAAGCAGTGACTGTTGGATGTCCATCCAACGGCCGTCGTGCTTCTTCAATCTCTGCTCTTCCTGCTCCAGCCGCTCAAACAGGCGCCGGCGGGACTGCCTGCTCCCTCCTCCCCGCGGCCGGCTCTGCTGCCTCGCAGGCCTCACCACCCAAGCTGGCCTAGCCATCTCTCTACTCACCCACACCTGCTGTTATTCTCCGGCGATGGCAGACGAACCAGTAAACCCTCGTACAGTCGTACTCCCCTCCGCGTGGGAAACAACTGCCGAGTCTTCCCTGCCTCCGTGTCATTCCCTTCCTAGGCCTCACCGTCGTCCACCGCCCTGGTGCTCTCGGCGCGGCCTGGTCAACGTGGTCAACGATCGGCATGCATCTCAAGTGGACTTTACGTGGAGAGGTCGACAGCTGGGTCCACGGCCGCACGCAAGGAAATGCCTCCTTATTACGCGCAAAATAATGATTCCTCCACCTGACATCAGGGACCCACCGAAAGGGCCTCTGTATTTCACGAAAAAATGTTACCACCGCTGACAGCTCGGACCCACCAGCTATATCTTCGCACGCAAGGAAGTGCCTCCTTATTACGCACAAAAAAATGAATACTCCCCCCTGTTAGCTGGGACCCAGTATAGTGGTAGGCTGACTTGTGGGCCTACTAAGTTGACGGGGACGGAGGGCTTTGTCAACTTAGTCAATAAAGCATGATTCTAGCTCCAGTGACCGTACAATGTCCATCCAACGGCCGTAGAGCTTCTTCAACCTCTGGTCTTCTTGCTCCAGCCGCCCAAACCAGCGCCGGTCGTGCCTCGTGCTCCTGCCTCCCGTGGCCGGCTGCGATGTGGCGGAGGCCTCACCGCCCCCTAATACTCCCATCGCTGGCCAGGCCATCCCTCTACTCACCCACACCCCCTGTTACTCTGCGGCGACGGCAGCCTCACACCGCAGCGAACCAGTGCCCTCATACTCCTCTATGCGTGGGCATCCACTGCCGCGTCTTCCCCGGCTCCGCTTCGTCCCCTTCCTAGGCCTCGCCGTCGTCCACCGCCCTGGTGCGCTCGGCGCGGTGTGGTCAACATGGTCAAGGAACGGCTTCCATCGGACATGGACTGTACGTGGAGAGGCTGACAGCTGGGTCGACGGCCAGAGCAAGGAAGTGCCTCCACCTGACAGCAGGGACCCACTGGACGGGCCACTAGTATTTTGCAAAAAAAATCATTTCCCCCTGACTGCTGGGGCCCACCGGGCGGGCCATCGTATTTTGCAAAAAAAAATGTTCCCCCTGCTGTCAGCTCGGACCCACCGGAAGTGCCTCCTTATTACGCACAAAAAAAATGAATACTCCCCCGGCTAGCTGGGACCCACCTTGGTGGGAGGCTGACTTGTGGGCCTACTAAGTTGACGGGGACGAAGGGCTTTTTCAACTTAGTCAATATGAACGATTCTAGCTCCATTGACCGTATGATGTCCATCTAACGGCCGTAGTGCTTCTTCAACCTCTGGTCTTCTTGCTCCAGCCGCCCAAAGCAGCGCCGGTCGTGCCTCATGCTCCTGCCTCCCGTGGCCGGCTGTGCTGCCGCGTAGGCCTCACCGCCCCTACTATTCCCACCGCAGGCCAGGCCCTGCGGCGACAGCAGCCTCACACCGCAGCCGAACCAGCGAACCCTTGTACTCCTCTCCGCGCGCGCAGGCTTCCACTGCCGTGTCTTCCCCAGCTCCCCGTCTCCCCTTCCTAGGCCTCGCCGTCGTCCACCGCCCTGGTGCTCTCGGCATGGCGTGGTCAACATGGTCAAGGAACGACTTCCATCGGACGTGGACTATACATGGAGAGGCTGACAGCTGGGTCCACGGCGGCAGCAAGGAAGTGCCTCCTTATTATGCGGGAAATAATGATTCCTCCACCTGACAGCAGGGACCAACTGGATGGGCCACCGTATTTCGTGAAAAAACGTTTCCCCCTGACTGCTGGGACCCACCAGCTACACCTTTGCACGCAAGGAAGTGCCTGACAGTCGGGACCCACCTAGTCGAAGCGTACATAGAGTTGTCATTCTGGTCATGAACGTGTACGTACATATATACTGGTGGATGTAGAGGCGTGCACATGTCGTAGTAGAGGCGCGCACGTAGCATGTACACGTACGTACATCGTCCAGGGTGCAAGAAAGAAAATATGGCCACGTATGTGTACGTACGGGCGGGGTCTCGAACGCCTACTCGCGCATACGTACGGCGAGGGCTCGTGTACATGGCTAGGTCGGAACGGAGAAACAACGTCGTCATCGTGTTCATGGGGAGGCAACGGAATGCGTCTTGTTCATCGGCAGGCAACGCCGCTGGGTCGGAACGGAATGCGTGGTCATGTTCATCGGGAGGGCTTGGACGGAAGAGGCGATGGAAACGAGGCCTGGCGTACCGCACAACGGAGGAAACGGACCTCCTACGGTCGAAACAGGGGTCCTGTTGATCGGGAGGGGTGTGGCGCACCGCAAAACGGAGGAAACGGACCTCCTACGGTCGAAACGGGGGTCCTGTTGATCGAGAGGGGTGTGGTGTATCGCAAAACGGAGGAAACGGACCTCCTACGGTCGAAACGGGGGTCCTGTTGATCGGGAGGGGTGTGGCGTACCACAAAACGGAGGAAACGGACTTGTGTTGGAGCGCTACGATCGAAACGGGGGTCCTGTTCATCGGGAGGGGTGTGGCGTACCGCAAAACGGGACTCCATAGGATACTGTTCATCTCCACCGTCGACCCCCTCCAGCCTCCATGAGCTACTATTCATCCACCGTCGACCTCCTCCAGCCTCCATGGGCTCCTGTTCATCCAGCCTCCACCGCGCGCTACTCCACCGGCTACTGTTCAACCACCCCTCCACCGTCTGCTGTTCATCCAGCCCTCCACACCACGGGGTCCTGTTCAACCACCCCTCCACGGGCACCCCTCCACCATCTACTGTTCATCCTGCCCTCCACACCACGGGGTCCTGTTCATCCACCCCTCCACGGGCACCCCTCCACCGTCTACTATTCATCCAGCCCTCCACCACACCACGGGGTCCTGTTCATCCAGAGGCAACGCCACCGTTCACTATTCATCCACCCCTACGCAACGCTCACTGTTCATCCCATAGATCGGCTTCAGTTAGCAGCAGTAGCCAAGGAATCGCTCGATCGGGTTTAGTTAACAGCCATCGATCGATCGCTCGGGTTCAGTAATGCATAGCCTGCAGTGCAATCGCTCGAGTTCAGTTAGAGCCCAATGCCTCGCTCGGGTTCAGTTAGAGCCAACACCTCGCACACACGCGCGTACGTGTACGAGAGAAACGCGCATCGCTCGGCCCCCGACCTCCCACCGTAACCGGGAACTCCCCGAAATTTTCCTCCCCCTCGCTTCTACCATGGTTTTTTCCGTCATGGACGGCCCAAAGAATGTCATGCAGCTGTGTCTCCGGCCCGCCCAGGAGGAAAAGCCCATTTTCGGTCATGATTTTTTGTCATAGAAGTAGGAGCCCACCACATCTATGATGATACCGCGTTTTGTCACAATTATCGTCATAGAAGTGTCATATGTATGACAAAAAAATTTTCGTTCGGCCCAAAATGTCACGGATGTGTCTTTTTTTTGTAGTGATACCAGACCTCGCATTTCATCAGATCGGTTCTGGAGCTATCAGCAGTGCAGCTACTACTCCTGCGTCCTATACAATCAACGGCGCGTATTTCCACATATGCGCCTCGACTCTGAAGCTATAGCTGGCCTGCCCTACCTTGAAGAAGCGTTGGATTGCTTCAGAGATGCTGGACTGTTGCAGTTTGTCACAGATAAGGAACACTGGAATGAAGAGCTTCTGCTATAATTCTATGCAACTCTTCACATTCGAGGCTACAACAGGGATCCAAAGACTTGGGTCCTTGAGTGGATGACAGGCAATGTCCATCATGAAGCTAAAGCTCTTGATATCATTGAGCTCACAGGCCTGCCCACTCCTGGTGAATACTATGAACCAGGTTGTCAACAACACCAAAATGCCTTGGAAAGCATCTTTCAGAAGCCAGAACCCAACATGAGTCAAATGCTGAGCATGATGAAGCCTCTGCCACACGACGCTGAATACCCATCTGAGTTCTTTGTTGAAGACCTAGAGTACCTGCCTCGCACCATTTACCATATCATCAGGAAGACTCTATGGCGTGTGAAAGGACATTCATCTGCAGCGAAGCTTGAAGGAGCAATGAAGACTTTGGTTTTCTATATCTTCAATGGCATCAGCTTCAATGCTCAAGACTTCTTCATCAGGCAGTTGGCTGCATCTGGCTCGGACATTTTTGGGTTGAAATTCTATGCTCCATGGGTCATGCGTCTTATCAAGCGTCACTCTGCCTTCAACTATCAGCCATCTGCGCGTAATCATCTTATATTCTTGCCAGAAGTTGATCTGTCAGTTGAAGCTATTTACTCGGAGCCTGCTAAGGATCCCATTTATCTTCACAATGTTGATCACCAAAGCTTCACCTAGCCTATTGAAGGAGTTCCGGCAGTTTCTCGTGTTTATCCTCTTGCTGGTAACACACGTGCCCCTCGCGCTCAAACTGACGCCACTGGTAGCACCATTGCGCAAAGGCCTCGAAGGCGATCTCGTGTCCTAAATGACAGAGAGCTTCTCATCACGCTGCACCAGAAACATGACAAACATCACGACTGGCTTAAGCGTCAGATGCAAAGCCTCTTGGTGGATGTCAACCGCATTCGCAATCTTGCCACAAAGAATGCCTTTGTCACTCATGAAACCTGTCGGAGGTCGTGGAAGAGTTTGACCTTACTTAGTGCTGAAGCTGATCTGCAAGATGATGGCTTCACCGAGCGGTTCAAGTTTGACTCAACTCCTCCCAGAAATGCTCACTTGCGTCAGACTCCCTCACTTGAAGACTGTGACTACTCGTCCTCAGCTGCGACAGTGAATGCCAGAGTTATCGATGACCAAGATGATGCAACTTCACCTCCTCCAACTTCAGCGCATGTCAACACTGCACCAAGTTCCTCTGCACCACCGAACCTTAACGACAACCCTGCTGCCTCACCTGCACCTCATGGGAAGGAGTAGGCGCTCTATGTCTTCAAACCTTTTTGGTCCTCACTGACAAAAGGGGGAGAAGCATATGAGTTGATAGTCTTCAAGAGGGTCCATATGGGTGGTTGCTTTACTTTTTGCTACATTTGCCAAGTGCTTACAACTCTCGTTTTTGATACATTTGGTTCTTTGAGTTGTAACACTTAAACTCGATGGTCGTCTGCTACTTATTTGCTATTCTGTGATGCGATGATAAATTCTGCATGTGCGGTGATAAATTGCGCACTTAGATCATTTTGCAGACGTCCATTTTCCATTATGCATGTCATTATCTTCATTACATCATATCATGCATGATGAATTGTCATCATAGGTTGAAGAGGATCTCCACAAGTACAACCTGCCATGTGCATTTGCATTCCAAGAGCAAAGTACTTATATGCACATCTTCAGGGGGAGCCTTTACAACTTATGAAGACAATACCCTATCCTTTACAATTTCACATATTTTATTCCCCATTGAAAACTTCAACCAGTTTGTCATCAATCACCAAAAAGGGGGAGATTGTAAGTGCATCTAGTGCCACCCCTAGTTGGTTTTGGAGTATTGACGACAAACCTGGTTGAGGGACTAATGTGTTTGTGAGAATTGTAGGATAACACAGGTAGAAGTCCCTCATTTATTCAGTTTTCCTACCAGAGATGACCCCTAAAAATGTATGAAGACATTGAAGTCAAAGGTGGTATGTGAAGACATTCACATTGAAGACTATGACAAGAGAAGACATCGCTTGAAGACTATGGAGCGCGAAGACTTAGCAGTTTCGTCGTTCTTTTTCTTCTTTGTTGAGTCATAGGAACCACCGTACTGTTAAGTACGGTCCAAGAGAACCAGTCAGAATGACTGAAGTGATGCTTAACCAAAATCCTATGTCTTCGAGTGAAGACTATGAGATCAAATCTTATTCAGAGTTGGATAAGTCAGCTTTGCTTGTAGCCCAAGTAAAGTTGCCGTGTGTGTTTGAAATCTGACCATTGGAACATGTGTCAGTTCCTTAGTGACCCAGGGTCATTTCGGACAAATCAGGTTGGGTTACCTAGTGGCTATAAATAGGCCACCCCCTACAACTATAAATGGTTGGCTGCTCAGAGTTAGTGCACGGCTTTTGTCGTTTGAGAGCAACCCACCTCGAAGCCTTTGAGAGAGAATTCCTTGCGAGGATAAAGCCCTAAACACCCAGAGCCAAAGAGTGTTAGGCATCACTTAAGTCTTCCTGTCTGTGTGATCTGAAGACTTATTACACTTGAGGACTGTGAATCCTCCAGCCGGTTAGGCGTCGCGTTCTGAGCATCCAAGAGTCATTGTGGATCGCCGATGAACGAAGTCTGTGAAGGTTTGGAAGTCTACCTTGAAGACTTACTAGAGTGATTGGGCGAGGACTAGGTGTCCTTAGCTCAAGGGGAATAAGGTGAAGATGCCGTCTTCTGAGTTGAATCTCAGCCTCCCTAACCAGACGTACAGTTGTCACAGCAACTGGAACTGGTCCAACAAATCATTGTCTTAAACGAGTCACTGGTTTCATCCTTCCCATTCCTTTACTCACTGTTGGCCCTGGTGAAGTCATTGTATGATTGCATTATCTCTTGTCTTCACTGAGTGACTGCTTGTTCTAATTGGCTTCATACTATCTTCCTACCTGATCTATACTGCCTAGCTACTATTAGTCGTTGTGCTTTCACTTCATTGAATACTTGACTATGGCTTGCTTAGTGTAGTCTACCTTTCGCTGCATGGTAATAGGTTTATTTCTATCATTTGTCTTCGAAACTTCCATGTTTTGAAGACTTCCATAAAAATCGCCTATTCACCCCCCTCTAGTCGATCACTAGCACTTTCAAATACAATGGAATTGTACAAGGGGATAATTATTTTTGTTGAAAAGTTTCTGTAATCAAGATTCACAAAGTTTCCGTGAGCATGAATAAAGTTCAAGGAGCTCCCCCACTTCAACAATGCTTGTCTCTCTCACTTTCACTTTCCTTTTTGAAAAGTTTTGGGTTCCCCTCTTTATTTTTTATTTTTTTAAACTATATAAAAGCACTCAACAGAAATAAATGACTCTCTAAAACTTCTGGGTTGTCGCCCTGGCAGCGCTTTCTTTAAAGCCATTAAGCTAGGCATCAGGTGCTCAAGTAATGGATCCACCCGGATCCCACGGTATATCAAAGCCAATTTTAATTAACAATGATTTGTGATTTAGTAGTACGGTTTCTGTTCTACACCGCACAAACCAACAAGCAATGTAAACATCCTAAAGGAAAATCTTGGCACATTATTTTTTATAATACAATGGAATTGTACAAGGGGATAATTATTTTTTGTTGAAAAGTTTCTGTAATCAAGATTCACAAAGTTTCCGTGAGCATGAATAAAGTTCAAGGAGCTCCCCCACTTCAACAATGCTTGTCTCTCTCACTTTCACTTTCCTTTTTGAAAAGTTTTGGGTTCCCCTCTTTATTTTTTATTTTTTAAAACTATATAAAAGCACTCAACAGAAATAATGACTCTCTAAAACTTCTGGGTTGTCTCCCTGGCAGCACTTTCTTTAAAGCCATTAAGCTAGGCATAAGGTGCTCAAGTAATGGATCCACCCGGATCCCACGGTATATCAAAGCCAATTTTAATTTACAATGATTTGTGATTTAGTAGTGAGCACAAAGCAACATATATAAAGCAATGACAAAGTCTAACTCTCTTCCTATGCATCGGCATGTCATAAAAGAATAATTCATGCACACATAGTAAAGGCCAATGCATAGTATAAATAGTTTCTTGCAATTCTATCGTGTTGGAAACATGGAGAGGCGGAGATGTAGTTCCTATTTCATAATAATTGCAAGTAGGAGCAGGAAGCACATGCATATTATATTCATCAAAATTATCATGTGCAACGGTAAAAGGCAACCCATCAATATAATCCTTAATAAGTGCAAATTTCTCTGATATAGTGTAGTCGGGAGAATTCAAATAGATAATCGGACTATCGTGTGTGGGTGCAATAGCAACAATTTCATGTTTAACATAAGGAACTATAGCAAGTTCATCTCCATAAGCATAATTCATATTGGCATCTTGGCCACAAGCATAGCAAGCATCATCAAAAAAGGTATATTTCGAAAGAATCAATGGGATCATAACAATCATCATAGCAATCATCCTTTGGTAAGCACGAAGGGAAATTAAACAATGTATGAGTTGAAGAGTTACTCTCATTAGAAGGTGGGAACGGGTAGCTAATCCGCTCTTCCTCCTTTTGTTCTTCGCTCTCCTCATCATCTTTTTCATCCAATGAGCTCACAGTTTCATCAATTTCTTCTTCCATAGACTCATGAAAAATATTAGTCTGTTCTCGGACAGCGGAGACTTTCTCAATAAATTCATCAATATCGTAATTGTATTTATAATTCTCATAGCATTATTTAAGGATAGCTAAATTTTCAGGTCTATAAACTGAATCATCAAAATCTTCGAACTCTTTAAACAAAGATTCAATTTCATAAGCACCCATAAAAGCAACGAATTCTTCTATTTGTTCCACATCATAGTAATCATATATACCATTAGCATAAGAAGCCAAGGTTTCATCATCATTAAATTCACATGAAAAGGGAAGGTGTGGAGCCTTCATCCTAGAGCAACAAGTATAATCATATCCAAGCATAGTTGCCGAGCATAACAATGCAACATATAAATTTGATACCATAATAGTTTTCCTTTTTGAGTCAAGCGATAATCCCTAAAGTATTCACGTTGATCCAATGTTACTCCCATTATAAAGTTGAATGGGGTTTTCTTAGGATTATCGAAGTAGTACATAATATCTTTCACATAATGAGCATCGATGGTTTTAGGAGGTTCCCCATCTCCATGAGTAACAAGTAAACCTAATTTTTTTGGTATTTTGTGTTCCATATCCATAACTAAAGATAGAGAACAACTTAGAACAGCAAATAAAAATTACTTAGTGATAAAGCAAACAAACACACACGAGAATATTCACCCCACGCTATTGCTCCCCGACAACGGCGCCAGAAAAAGGTCTTGATAACCCACAAGTATAGGGGATCAATTGTAGCCTCTTTCGATAAGTAAGAGTATCCAACCCAATGAGGAGCTAAAGGTAGAACAAATATTCCCTCAAGTTCTATCGACCACCGATACAACTCTACGCACGCTTAACGTTCGCTTTACCTAGAACAAGTATGAAACTAGAAATACTTTGTAGGTGTTTTTGGATAGGTTTGCAAGATAATAAAGTGCGCGTAAATAAAAAGTAGGGGCTGTTTAGATAAATAAACAACTAAGTTAGTCTAAGTAGAGATCTTTTTGTCACAAGAAAGTTATTTATCCCTAGGCAATCGATAACCAGACTGGTAATCATTATTGCAATTTTTTTGAGGGAGAGGCATAAGCTAGCATACTTTATCTTCTTGGATCATATGCACTTATGATTGGAACTTTAGCAAGCATCCGCAACTACTAAAGATCATTAAGGTAAAACCCAACTATAGCGTTATAAAGCATCAAGTCCTCTTTATTCCCATACGCAAACAACCTACTTACTCGGGTCTGTGTTTCTAGCACTCATACCGCCCACCATAAGCAAATCAAAAATTATAGATACGACGGAGATGTATCAACTGCCTTCTCCCGCCTTAATTTTTTACACATGCAGATTAGACCAAATAGAACTATCGTGCTAAATTTTGGAATTATTCTGGGTTCGTTTGACCTTTTTTATACATTAATTGAGTTTCTGCGCATTTAATGTGCATAATTCAAATTTATCACATGTGTGTCATTGGGTGTATTTATAGGTCTCATCCAAGAAATGGGAATGAAATTCAAATATCTGGGCGTCGTGGCTTGGCCGGAAAGATTGAGAAACTTGATTTTTTAATTCCTGTAAATCCAAAACATGCCTGAAAATCATGAAACTTGTCATGGTGTCATGACATGGCACCAACATGCTGTGGTAATTTTTTAGGCCGAATTGGGACAAGCTTTGGTGTAAGCTTCTTATAAACCGGAGCTTCCCTCAAGAAGGCTCATGGTTTCGAGAGGGAATGTGTCACCTCCATGTGCGAAACGAGATACGTACACTGCCTTCTCCCGCCTTAATTTTTTTACATAGGCAAATTAGACCAAATAGAAGTATCATGCTAAATTTTGGAATTATTCCGGGTTCGTTTGGCCTTTTTTATACATTAATTGAGTTTCTGCGCGTTTAATGTGCATAATTCAAATTTGAACTACCAGCACAGGCTCCAGTGCACTAAAGTTGTTTGAAAAATCACATGTGTGTCCTTGGGTGAATTTCTAGGTCTCATGCAAGAAATTGGAATGAAATTCAAACATCTGGGCGTCGTGGCTCGGCCGGAAAGATTGAGAAACTTGGTTTTTTAATTCCTGTAAATCCAAAACACGCCTGAAAATCATGAAACTTGGCACCAACATGTTGTGGTAATTTTTCTGTCCAATTTGCGAAGGCGCGCACATTAACAATCAACAAAGTTATTTTGGAACAAGTGTTGTCACGTTACAAATCGGAAACACAAGTATTATTGAAACCATGGGCGTTCTACTTACAATTTATGTGCCGCCACGCGTCCCCTTTTTTATTGGCTAGGAGGTGTTGTGCGGGGTAGCTATTTGAGTACGGGAGGCATGTGATCAGACCCCTACGCGTGCTCATTGGGAGGAGAGCCCTTTGACCGCTACCCTCCGCGCACCTCCCTTCCAACGTCTCAATTAATGGCACCCGAGCCCCTGTTCTACGGCGTGTCTATGTGTCTCACTGGACTGATATTTAAGAGAGAAAAATGAAAATCTGAAAAGAAAGTTTTGCACGGATCTTGATGTAAGATCTGACGGACCTATATCGCATCGACTGCGACTTATAGCAAGCATGATGAATATAAGGACGATGACAGTGGATAATAATTGTCTTACATATTTAGGAACATAATTAAAAAAGCCACATGCGGCAACACCCGAAATACACAAGGGAGAAAGAAGAAGGAAGACAACGTCTCGCTGATCTCTACGTTGCTGCAGGCCGCGGGAACTAGTCTCTGCAGCGAGCGACGATGAGCTCTTTCTTGTCCTCAAGATGCTACGTGAGAGCATCCACAGATTCCTCCACCAGCCTTCTACGCTCGATGCGCAACATGGCATTCTCGTCCATAAGTTTCTCGACGATGACGCTGGTCCTCTTCAACGAGGCAGCGGTCTCCTCCTGCTGCTCCGCACTTCCGACGATCTTCGCCCTTAGAAGGTCGCGCTCGGCCTGCAGCTTCGCATTGCTCTCATTTAGTTGCCGGATGACGCGGGCAAAAGAGGTTTTCATGTTGTCCTACAACCTCGCCCAGCTGGAGATCTGATCCATCTGGCTATGGACGATCACATGCATGCACCTGTAAGAGTCCTCGCCTGCCCGCGAGACATTTTCCCAGGCTGCCGCGACACGAGAGGACATCTCTACTGCATTCGCGGTGCTGCGGGACATCTCTTCTACTTCCACGGCGCGGCCGGACCAGTCTGCCACATCGACAGCGCGGCGGGACCTGTGTGCTGCTTCAGCGGCGCGGTGGGACCTTTGTGCTGCTACGGCCGTGTGGCGGGACATGCCGGTTGCGTTCGTAGCGAGGCGGGACATCTCTCGTGCTTCCACTTCCATGCTTGCATCTCCCTGGTGGCAATCTCTCGACCCAGAACTCATGCTGGCCATGGCAGACGCAAAGGGAACGATGATGAATGACTTTGTTTTTATGGATGAGGAGTTGAGGAGGAATGTGCAGTCATCTTGGAGTAGTAGTATTTATAACCAAGTAGTAATACACTCCTAAGTGGGAAACCATTTAGGTTTTGATCGGTGTGAACAGGTTTGCAATTTGGAATGTGATGGGACGCATGCTCAAAATTTACTAATGATTATAAGTGCGGCACTATTCCCGGAAGGCGTAATGTGGGCACGTACGCCTTCTTGGCCGCGTACGTGGCGTTTGCACCATAGGGTGCACCGCAATAGGCAATGTTAGCACACGTCTTATTCCAACAACCGTGCGCGCACATGATCGATGGCACGCCGCAGAGCAAGCTAGGCGCATCCGCGCTGATAGGCTGCGACTCACCGCACGGCGAGACCGTTGGAGTGCCGCAAAGCGAGAGGCGCGGCGCGCCGCATAGCAAGAGTGGATCCATCGGCGCTTGCCTGCTGTCGACATGGCGTCACAGCTGGGTACACATCCCGTTAGTACCCCCATTCCTCGCCATGAGTGGGAAGAGGCCCTCAGCACCGTACTTGCACCAGAGGCTGGCCATGCCATACTTGCACCGGACGCCCGCCGCGTCGTTCACATGGGTGCCGCCGTTTGCCTTGTCCGCGGCCCGCTGGATGCCAACGCGCTGGTCCGTAGGCTCGACAGCCTCCTTGGCCCAGGATGTCCACCTGGGCGCAGTGGAGAAACATGGCTGTCACATCCTCGAGCTGGTGATCTCCGATGAAATAGCCAACTTGGAGCTCAAGATCGCGCTCTAGATGTACTGCGAGTGTGTCGACCGCTTGGGCGAATGCTTGCACGAGTTCAGGCTGAGCCAAGGCTACCGTAGGCAAGGGCTGCTGGTCATGGTCCCATGGACGCGTTTTATTTTGAAAATTCATTTTGACGTGGATAGCAATCTATTCACAGCAATCATAGTATTGCTCTGTTTCAATGTGTGTACTCTGTTTTCCATTCTTATATGTTCTATTTCAATGTGTGTATATACGCTTTCCATTCTGTACATGTGGATGATAACAGCTAGATTCAAATTAGTATACAAAAACAGATAGAAAATGGAATTCATAATATATATATTAATTGTTCATTAGTTCATCATAGAATATATATATATATATACATACATAAACACTATTCTGATCACGAGATCAGAATAATATTCTGATCACAACCTGAACTTCCCTGTGTATGAACCCTAACTTTTGGCTATCTTCGCAACCGTGGCTTCCCACGTGAATTATTCCGGTCGGTAGTGTTGTCTGGGATGTGACTGTAATCCAGATACCCATACCTGCATCTAAATGCTCGTTTTGATTCGTAATTTTGCATTTTGGCGGAATCACTCTCGAGGCGGATGAACTTGTGTCTGTTTACAAGTTTAATGGATTCACTAGATGTTCTAGAACCTCTAACATGATGGGAATTTGGTGTAGGTACGAGTTTCGTGGACAATTTGTCATTAATTTCAACGGATTTGATTTTGGGTTCTGTGTTCTTAGTCCGCGGGAGTGGTTTCCGCGGCTTCTGTGGATTTGTTGTTTTTCTGTGAACATAGAGGGCGGATTTGATTACAGTAGTGGGATTGGATTGTTCATGCGTTGTTTATTTGATCGGGCAGGCGAATACACCCCTGAAATCGGGCGATTGGATCTCGTGTCCTCCCATGTTGGTTCCGGTTCTTCGATGAGACAACTTGGCAGCTTTATCATTTTGATGTTAGGGCATAGTAGGATATCGTTCAAGGTCGCGGACTGAGTAGGTGTAGTCACCCAAGTGATTGAATCTATAAAAAATTCGATAGCGTGTATTTTTCTAATGATTCTACTGTCTGTCTTATGAGTAGGACTTCTGCACCTTTTGTGCTAGAACTTCTGTCGTTTTATGCATGTTTTTTAGGTGATGTTGCAATATGATCTGTTCCGTTGGTGTTGTTATAAAAAATTTGTGTAGGTTTTTTTGTTTTTCAGAGTACTCATATATGTGAATGCGGAGCTGGTCCATAGACACACGTATCATCTTTTTTATATTTATTCTGTCTTCGGGATTAGTTTTTTGGATCATTCACGTTCTGTGGTAGTAGTTGGACTTCTATGGTACCAGTGATTGAACTTCCTTATCGGATTTCAGGTTCTTGCAAAACCCTTGAGGTTCGAACACTGGGTGCGCACAAAGATCTCTCCCCCTCTCTAGATCGCACACATCATGATCTCACGGCCTAGCTCGACGAACCCAAAGAACACAAGACACAAGAGTTTATACTGGTTCGGGCCACTGATGTGGTGTAATACCCTACTCCAGTGTGGTGTGGTGGATTGCCTCTTGGGATGAGGATGAACAGTTACAAGGGAAGAACAGCCTCCTGAGGAGAGGTGTTCTTGTGCTTGGCAAGTGTGGTGGCCTGGTGGAATGGATCCGGTCCAAGATGAGTTTTTCGTAGATCCGATCAAAATTTGCCTCTCTACTGTGGTGGCTAGTCCTATATATAGAGGCCCGGGTCCTCTTCCCAAATATTAGGCAGGAAGGGATCCCACAATGGCCAATTTGAAGGGGGCAGATAGTACAAGCTATCCTGACAAAAGTAGTCTTCGCCTGCCAAAGGCTCTGGTGGTGACGCCGTCTTGGGCTCCACGGTGACCTCCGTCCTGCTGTCCTGCTGGTCTTGGTCTTGTTGCACCGATATGGAAAACTTTGCCTGATGCCCCGGGACTCCTCGCCTGCGCTTTCCCCTTTAGCACCAAAGAGGAAACAAGGACACTGCGCCCTGGCACCTGTCTGGCTCCAGTCGTCATGGCTTGCGTCACACAAACCTCGCGAGGTGTCCCTTGCCTTGATCTCTTCGCCCCTCGCGAGCCGGCCTGGTGAGGCCGCCCCTGAGGAGGTCTTGCGTCATCCCCCTCGCGAGGTTTGGCCCCTCGTGAGGGTCTTGAGTGCTTGCTAGTGAAGATGGGCCGTACAGGGCTGCAGGTGGAGCCACGCCACGGGCCGCAGGCAGGCAAGTCTGGGGACCCTCGTTCCCCAAACGCCGACAGTAGCCCCCGGGCCCAAGGCACGCTCAGACTTGGCTTCAAGGCGAAGCAAAAGGGCAAGTGTGAAGCGCTGCAGGCCCCAAAAGCCCGCGGCCATGGCTGGCGCGTGTCGACTGATTGGACGTGGGCGTCTCCGCTTCACCACGCTGCCTCGGCAACTGCCCGACTTGACGAGTCCTTGCTGCATGCAGAAAAGATCATTATTACCTTAGATCATGGAGGCCGGCGGTTGGCCTCCCCTTGGCTATAAATGGGAAGAGGGGGGCGGAGCCCCTGTCACCCATCTCTCCCTTTGGTTCTCCTGCTACTTCTTCTTCCTCGCTTCACTGCTTGCTGCATCGACCATGGCGCCGATACGGAGGTTCTCGGCCGCGGAGAAGGGCAATACTCCCTTTACGAGCCCGAGCCACTAATAACCCACAAGTATAGGGGATCGCAAAAATTTTCGAGGGTAGAGTATTCAACCCAAATTTATTGATTCGACACATGGGGAGCCAAAGAATATTCTCAAGTATTAGCAGCTGAGTTGTCAATTCAACCACACCTGGAAACTTAATATCTGCATCAAAGTGTTTAGTAGCAAAGTAATACGATAGTAGTGGTAAAGATAGCAAAAGTAATGGTAGCAAAAGTAATGTTTTTGGTATTTTGTAGTGATGATAACAATAGCAACGGAAAAGTAAATAAGCGAAGAACAATATATGGAAAGCTCGTAGGCAATGGGTCGGTGATAGAGAATTATGCCAGATGCGGTTCATCATGTAACAGTCATAACCTAGGGTGACAAAGAACTAGCTCCAATTCATTAATGTAATGCAGGCATGTATTCCGAATATAGTCATACGTGCTTATGGAAAAGAACTTGCATGACATCTTTTGTCCTACCCTCCCGTGGCAGCGGGGTCCTAGTGGAAACTAAGGGATATTAAGGCCTCCTTTTAATAGAGTGCCGAACCAAAGCATAAACACATAGTGAATACATGAACTCCTCAAACTACGGTCATCACCGGGAGTGGTCCCGATTATTGTCACTTTGGGGTTGCCGGATCATAATGAAGGAAATATGCCCTAGAGGAAATAATAAAGTTATTATTTATTTCTTTATATCATGATAAATGTTTATTATTCATGCTAGAATTGTATTAATCGGAAACATAATACATGTGTGAATACTTAGACAAACAGTATGTCACTAGTATGCCTCTACTTGACTAGCTCATTGAATCAAAGATGGTTAAGTTTCCTAGCCATAGACATGAGTTATCATTTGATTAACGGGATCACATCATTAGGAGAATGATGTGATTGACTTGACCCATTCTGTTAGCTTAGCACTTGATCGTTTAGTTTGTTGCTATTGCTTTCTTCATGACTTATACATGTTCCTATGACTATGAGATTATGCAACTCCCGTTTATCGGAGGAACACTTTGTGTGCTACCAAACTTCACAACGTAACTGGGTGATTATAAAGGTGCTCTATAGGTTTCTCCAAAGGTACTTGTTGGGTTGGCGTATTTTCGAGATTAGGATTTGTCACTCCGATTGTCGGAGAGGTATCTCGGGGCCCTCTCGGTAATGCACATCACTTAAGCCTTGCAAGCATTACAACTAATGAGTAAGTTGCGGGATGATGTATTACGGAACGAGTAAATAGACTTGCCGGTAACGAGATTGAACTAGGTATTGAGATACCGACGATCGAATCTCAGGCAAGTAACATACCGATGACAAAGGGAACAACGTATGTAGTTATGCAGTCTGACCGATAAAGATCTTCGTAGAATATGTGGGACCCAATATGAGCATCCAGGTTCCACTATTGGTTATTGACTGGAGACGTGTCTCGGTCATGTCTACATAGTTCTCGAACCCGTAGGGTCCGCACGCTTAAAGTTCGATGACGGTTATATTATGAGTTTATGTGTTTTGATGTACCGAAGGAGTTCGGAGTCCCGGAAGAGATCGGGGACATGACAAGGAGTCTTGAAATGGTCGAGACGTAAAGATCGATATATTGGACAACTATATTCGGACATCAGAAAGGTTCCGAGTGATTCGGGTATTTTCGGGAGTATCGGGGAGTTACGGGAATTCGTATTGGGCCTTAATGGGCCATACGGGAAAGGAGAGAAAGGCCTCAAAGGCTGGCCGCACCCCTCCCCATGGGCTGGTCTGAATTGGACTAGGGTGGGGGGCCTCCCCCTTGCTTCCTTCTTCTTTTCCCTTCCCTTTCCTTCTCTCCTACTCCTACTACTTGGAAGGGATCCTAGTTCTACTAGGAAAGGGGGAATCCTACTCCCGGTGGGAGTAAGACTCCCCTAGGGCGCGCCATAGAGAGGGCCGGCCCCTCCCCTCCTCCACTCCTTTATATACGTGGCCAGGGGGCACCCATAGACACAACAATTGATCTCTTGATCTCTTAGCCGTGTGCGGTGCCCCCCTCCACCATAATCCACCTCGATCATATCGTAGCGGTGCTTAGGCGAAGCCCTGCGTCGGTATAACATCATCATCGTCACCACGCCGTCGTGCTGACGAAACTCTCCCTCAACACTCGGCTGGATCGGAGTTTGAGGGACGTCATCGAGTTGAACGTGTGCAGAACTCGGAGGTGCCATGCGTTCAGAACTTGATCGGTCGGGCCGTGAAGACATACGACTACATCAACCGCGTTGTGCTAACACTTCCGCTTTCGGTCTACAAGGGTACGTAGACAACACTCTCCCTCTCGTTTCTATGCATCACCATGATCTTGCGTGTGCGTAGGATTTTTTTTGAAATTACTACGTTCCCCAACAGTGGCATCCGAGCCTAGGTTTTATGCGTTGATGTAATATGCACGAGTAGAACACAAGTGAGTTGTGGGCGATATAAGTCATACTACTTACCAGCATGTCACATTTTGGTTCAGCGGTATTGTTGGATGAAGCGGCCCGGACCGACATTACGCGTACGCTTACGCGAGACTGGTTCTACCGACGTGCTTTGCACACAGGTGGCTGGCGGGTGTCAGTTTGTCCAACTTTAGTTGAACCAAGTGTGGCTACGCCCGGTCCTTGCGAAGGTTAAAACAACACCAACTTGACAAACTATCGTTGTGGTTTTGATGCGTAGGTAAGAACGGTTCTTGCTAAGCCCATAGCAGCCACGTAAAACTTGCAACAACAAAGTAGAGGACGTCTAACTTGTTTTTGCAGGGCATGTTGTGATGTGATATGGTCAAGACATGATGCTAAATTTTATTGTATGAGATGATCATGTTTTGTAACCGAGTTATCGGCAACTGGCAGGAGCCATATGGTTGTCGCTTTATTGTATGCAATACAATCGCGTTGTAATGCTTTACTTTATCACTAAGCGGTAGCAATAGTCGTGGAAGCATAAGGTTGGCGAGACGACAACGATGCTACGATGAAGATCAAGGTGTCGTGCCGGTGACGATGGTGATGATGACGGTACTTCAGAGATGGAGATCACAAGTACAAGATGATGATGGCCATATCATATCACTTATATTGATTGCATGTGATGTTTATCCTTTATGCATCTTATCTTGCTTTGATTGACGATAGCATTATAAGATGATCCCTCACTAAATTATCAAAGTATAAGTGTTCTCCCTGAGTATGCACCATTGCGAAAGTTCTTCGTGCTCAGACACCATGTGATGATCGGGTGTGATAGGCTCTACGTTCAAATACAATGGGTGCAAAACAGTTGCACACGCGGAATACTTAGGTTAAACTTGACGAGCCTAGCATATAACAGATATGGCCTCGGAACACGGATACCGAAAGGTCGAGCGTGAATCATATAGTAGATATGATCAACATAGTGATGTTCACCATTGAAACTACTCCATCTCACGTGATGATCGGACATGGTTTAGTTGATATGGATCACGTGATCACTTAGAAGATTAGAGGGATGTCTATCTAAGTGGGAGTTCTTAAGTAATATGATTAATTGAACTCTAATTTATCATGAACTTAGTCCTGGTAGTATTAGCATATCTATGTTGTAGATCAATAGCTCGCAATGTTGCTCCCAGTTTATTGTGTTCCTAGAGAAAAATTATGTTGAAAAATGTTAGTAGCAATGATGCAGATTGGATCTGTGATCTGAGGATTATCCTCATTGCTGCACAGAAGAATTATGTCTTTGATGCACCGCTAGGTGACAGACCTATTGCAGGAGTAGATGCAGACGTTATGAACGTTTGGCTAGCTCAATATGATGACTACTTGATAGTTTAGTGCACCATCCTTAACGGCTTAGAATCGGGACTTCAAAGACGTTTTGAATGTCATGGACCATATGAGATGTTCCAGGAGTTGAAGTTAATATTTCAAGCAAATACCCGACTTGAGAGATATGAAGTCTCCAACAAGTTCTATAGCTAAAAGATGGAGGAGAATAGCTCAAGCAGTGAGCATGTGCTCAGATTGTCTGGGTACTACAATCGCTTGAATCAAGTGGGAGTTAATCTTCCAGATAAGATAGTGATTGATAGAATTCTCTAGTCACCATCACCAAGTTAGTAGAACTTAGTGATGAACTATGATATGCAAGGGATAATGGAAACGATTCCCAAGCTCTTCGTAATGCTGAAATCAACGAAGGTAGAAATCAAGAAAAATATCAAGTGTTGATGGTAGACAAGACCACTAGTTTCAAGAAAAGGGAAAAGGGAAGAAGGGGAACTTCAAGAAGAACGACAAGCAAGTTGCTGCTCAAGTGAAGAAGCCCAAGTCTGGTCCTAATCCTGAGACTAAGTGCTTCTACTGTAAAGGGACTGGTCACTGGAAGCGGAACTACCCCAAGTATTTGGCGGATAAGAAGGATGGCAAAGTGAACAAAGGTTTATTTGATATACGGATTATTGATGTGTATTTTACTAGTGTTCGTAGCAACCCCCCGGTATTTAATAATTGTTCAGTTGCTAAGAGTAGTAACTCAAAACGGGAGTTGCAGAATGAACAGAGACTAGTTAAGGGTGAAGTGACGATGTGTGTTGGAAGTGGTTCCAAGATTGATATGATCATCATCGCACACTCCCTATACTTTCGGGATTAGTGTTGAACCTAAATAAGTGTTATTTGGTGTTTGTGTTGAGCATGAATATGATTTGATCATGTTTATTGCAATACGGTTATTCATTTAAGTAAGAGAATAAATTGTTGTTCTGTTTACATGAATAAAACCTTATATGGTTACACACCCAATGAAAATGGTTCGTTGGATCTCGATGGTAGTGATACACATATTCATAATATTGAAACCAAAAGATGCAAAATTAATAATGATAGTGCAACTTATTTGTGGCACCGCCGTTTAGGTCATATTGGTGTAAAGCGCATGAAGAAACTCCATGCTGATGGACTTTTGGAATCACTTGATTATGAATCACTTGATGCTTGCGAACCATGCCTCATGGGCAAGATGACTAAGACTCCGTTCTCCGGAACAATGGATCGAGCAACTGACTTATTGGAAATAATACATACTGATGTATGCGGTCCGATGAGTGTTAAGGCTCACGGCAAGTATCATTATTTTCTGACCTTCACAAATGATTTGAGCAGATATGGGTATATCTACTTAATGAAACACAAGTCTGAAACAGTTGAAAAGTTCAAAGAATTTCAGAGTGAAGTGGAGAATCATCGTAACAAAAAAAAAGTTTCTACGATATGATCGCAGAAGTAAAATATTTGAGTTACGAGTTTGGGCTTCAGTTAAAACAATGTGAAATAGTTTCACTACTCATGCCACCTGGAACACCACAGTGTAATGGTGTGTCCGAACGTCGTAACCGTACTTTATTAGAAATGGTGCGATCTATGATGTCTCTTACCGATTTACCACTATCGTTTTGGGGTTATGCATTAGAGACAGCTACATTCACATTAAATAGGGCACCATCTAGATCCGTTGAGATGACACCGTATGAACTATGGTTTGGCAAGAAACCTAAGCTGTCGTTTTTTAAAGTTTGAGGTTGCAATGCTTATGTGAAAAAGTTTCAACTTGATAAGCTCAAACCCAAATCGGAGAAGTGCATCTTCATAGGATACCCAAAAGAAAATGTTGGGTACACCTTCTATCACAGATCCGAAGGCAAGATATTCATTGCTGAGAATGGATCCTTTCTAGAGAAGGAGTTTCTCTCGAAAGAAGTGAGTGGGAGGAAAGTAGAACTTGATGAGGTAACTATACCTGATCCCTTATTGGAAAGTAGTTCATCACAGAAATCTGTTCCTGTGACTACTACACCAATTAGTGAGGAAGCTAATGATGATGTTCATGTAACTTCGGATCAAGTTACTACCGAACCTCGTAGGTAAACCAGAGTGAGATTTGCACCAGAGTGATACGGTGATCCTGTTCTAGCGGTCATGTTACTTGACCATGACGAGCCTACGAACTATGAGGAAGCGATGATAAGCCCAGATTCCGCGAAATGGCTTAAGGCCATGAAATCTGAGATGAGATCCATGTATGAGAACAAAGTATGGACTTTGATTGACTTGCCCATTGATCGGCGAGCCATTAAGATTAAATGGATCTTCAAGAGGAAGACGGACGCTGATAGTAGTGTTACTATCTACAAAGCTAGAATTGTCGCAAAAAGGTTTTCGACAAGTTCAAAGTGTTGACCACGATGAGAATTTCTCACTCGTATCTATGCTTAAGTTTGTCCGAATCATGTTAGCAATTGATGCATTTTATGAAATCTGGCAAATGGATAAACAAAACTGCATTCCTTAATAGGATTTATTAAAGAAGAGTTGTATATGATGCAACCAGAAAGTTTTGTCAATCCTAAAGGTACTAACAAAATATGCAAGCTCCAGCGATCCATCTATGGACTGGTGCAAGCATCTCGGAGTTGGAATATACGCTTTGATAAGTTGATCAAAGCATATAGTTTTATACAGACGTGCGGTGCAGCCTGTATTTACAAGAAAGTGAGTGGGAGCACTACAACATTTCTGATAAGTATATGTATGACATACTGTTGATTAGAGATGATGTAGAATTATTCTGCAAAGCATAAAGGAATGTTTGAAAGGAAGCATCAAGATCTATAGAGATAGATCAAGACACTTGATAAGTTTTTCAATGAGTACATACCTTGACAAGATTTTGAAGGAGTTCAAAATGGAACAGTCAAAGAAAGAGTTATTGCCTGTGTTACAAGGTGTGAAATTGAGTAAGACTCAAAACCCGACCCCGGCAGAAGATAGAGAGAGAATGAAAGTCATTCCGCCTCAGTCATAGGTTCTATAAAGTATGCCATGCTATGTACCAGACCTATTGTATACCCTGCCCTGAGTTTGGCAAGGGAGTACAATAGTGATCTAGGAGTAGATCACTGGACATTGGTCAAAATTATCCTTAGTGGAATAAGGATATGTTTCTCGATTATGGAGGTGACAAAAGGTTCGTCGTAAAAGGGTTACGTCGATGCAAGTTTTGACACTGATCCAGATGACTCTAAATCTCAATCTGGATACATATTGAAAGTGGGAGCAATTAGCTAGAGTAACTCCGTGCAGAGCATTGTTGACATAGAAATTTGCAAAATACGTACGGATCTGAATGTGGCAGACCCGTTGACTAAACTTCCCTCACAAGCAAAACATGATCACACCTTAGTACTCTTTGGGTATTAATCACATAGCGATGTGAACTAGATTATTGACTCTAGTAAACCCTTTGGGTGTTGGTCACATGACGATGTGAACTATGAGTGTTAATCACATGGTGATGTGAACTATTGATGTTAAACCACATGGCGATGTGAACTAGATTATTGACTCTAGTGCAAGTGGGAGGCTGAAGGAAATATGCCCTAGAGGAAATAATAAAGTTATTATTTATTTCCTTATATCATGATAAATGTTTATTATTCATGCTAGAATTGTATTAATCGGAAACATAATACATGTGTGAATACATAGACAAACAGTATGTCACTAGTATGCCTCTACTTGACTAGCTCGTTGAATCAAAGATGGTTAAGTTTCCTAGCCATAGACATGAGTTGTCATTTGATTAACGGGATCACATCGTTAGGAGAATGATGTGATTGACTTGACCCATTCCGTTAGCGCACATGATCATTTAGTTTGTTGCTATTGCTTTCTTCATGACTAATACATGTTCCTATGACTATGAGATTATGTAACTCCCGTTTACCGGAGGAACACTTTGTGTGCTACCAAACGTCACAACGTAACTGGGTGATTATAAGGGTGCTCTACAAGTGTCTCCAAAGGTACTTGTTGGGTTGGCGTATTTCGAGATTAGGATTTGTCACTCCGATTGTCGGAGAGGTATCTCTGGGCCCTCTCGGTAATGCACATCACTTAAGCCTTGCAAGCATTGAAACTAATGAGTTAGTTGCGGGATGATGTATTACAGAACGAGTAAAGAGACTTGCCGGTTACGAGATTGAACTAGGTATTGAGATACCGACGATCGAATCTCGGGCAAGTAACATACCGATGACAAAGGGAACAACGTATGTAGTTATGCGGTCTGACCGATAAAGATCTTCGTAGAATATGTGGGAGCCAATATGAGCATCCAGGTTCCGCTATTGGTTATTGACTAGAGACGTGTCTTGGTCATGTCTACATAGTTCTCGAACCCGTAGGGCCCGCACGCTTAAAGTTCGATGATGGTTATATTATGAGTTTATGTGTTTTGATCTACCGAAGGAGTTCGGAGTCCCAGATGAGATCGGGGACATGACGAGGAGTTTCGAAATGGTCGAGACGTAAAGATCGATATATTGGACGACTATATTCGGACATCGGAAAGGTTCCGAGTGATTCGGGTATATTTTCAGGAGTACCGGGGAGTTACGGGAATTCGTATCGGGCCTTAATGGGCCATACGGGAAAGGAGAGAAAGGCCTCAAAGGGTGGCCGCACCCCTCCCCATGGGCTGGTCCGAATTGGACTAGGGAGGGGGGCGCCCCCTTCCTTCCTTCTTCTTTTCCCTTCCCTTTCCTTCTCTCCTACTCCTACTACTTGGAAGGGATCCTAGTTCTACTAGGAAAGGGGGAATCCTACTCCCGGTGGGAGTAAGACTCCCCTAGGGTGCGCCATAGAGAGGGTCGGCCCCTCCCCTCCTCCACTCCTTTATATACGTGGCTAGGGGGCACCCCTAGACACAACAATTGGTCTCTTGATCTCTTAGCCGTGTGCGGTGCCCCCCTCCACCATAATCCACCTCGATCATATCGTAGCGGTGCTTAGGCAAAGCCCTGCATTGGTATAACATCATCATCATCACCACGCCGTCGTGCTGACGAAACTCTCCCTCAACACTCGGCTGGATCGGAGTTTGAGGGACGTCATCGAGTTGAACGTGTGCAGAACTCGGAGGTGCTGTGCGTTCGGAACTTGATCGGTCGGGCCGTGAAGACGTACTACTACATCAACCGCGTTGTGCTAACGCTTCCGCTTTCGGTCTACAAGGGTACGTAGACAACACTCTCCCCTCTCGTTGCTATGCATCACCATGATCTTGCGTGTGCGTAGGAATTTTTTTGAAATTACTACGTTCCCCAACACATAACACATAGTAGGTGACTATAGACTTGCAAGATAGGATGAAGAACTCACATATATTCATGATAACATAATAGGTTCATATATGAAATCATGGCACTCGGGCCCTAGTGACAAGCATTAAGCATAGCAAAGTCATAGCAACATCAATCTCAGAACATAGTGGATACTAGGGATCAAAGCCTAACAAAACTAACTCGATTACATGATAAATCTCATCCAACCCATCACGTCCAGCAAGCCTATGATGGAATTACTCACGCACGGCGGTGAGCACCATGAAATTGGTGATGCAGGATGGTCGATGATGACGACGGCGATGGATTCCCCTCTCCGGAGCCCCGAACGGACTCCAGATCAGCCCTCCCAAGAGAGTTTAGGGCTTGGCGGCGGCTCCGTATCGTAAAACGCAATGGATCCTTCTCTCTTATTTTTTCTCCCTGAACACGAATATATGGAGTTGGAGTTGCGGTCGGTGGAGCTCCAGGGGGCCTACGAGGCAGGGGCGCGCCCAGGGGGGCCAGGCGCGCCCCCACCCTCGTGGCTAGGGTGTGGCCCCCAGTCCTTGATTCTTTGCCAGTATTTTTTATTATTTCCAAAAATAATCTCCGTGGAGTTTCAGGTCATTCCGAGAACTTCTGTTTCTGCACATAAATAACACCATGGCAATTCTGCTGAAAACAGCGTCAGTCCGGGTTAGTTCCATCCAAATCATACAAGTTAGCTAGAGTCAAAAACAAGGGCAAACATGTTTGGAAAAGTAGATACGACGGAGACGTATCAACTCCCCCAAGCTTAAACCTTTGCTTATCCTCAAGCAATCCAGTTGACAAACTGAAAGTGATAAAGAAAAACTTTTACCAACTGTGTTTGCTCTTGTTGTTGTAAATATGTAAAGCCAACATTCAAGTTTTTAGCAAAGATTATGAACTAACCATATTCACAATAACTCTTAGGTCTCATGTTTACTCATATCAATAGCATAATCAACTAGCGAGCAATAATAATAAATCTCAGATGACAACATTTTCTCAAAAAAATCATAATATGATATAACAAGATGGTTCTCACTAGCCCTTTCTGAGAGCGCAAAACAAAAATGTAGAGCACCTTTAAAGATCAAGGACTGACTAGACATTGTAATTCATGGCAAAAGAGATCCAGTCAAGTTATACTCAATGTAAACTAACAGTAATGAATGCAAAATACAGTGGTGCTCTCCAACTGGTGCTTTTTAATAAGAGGGTGATGACTCAACATAAAAGTAAATAGATAGGCCCTTCGTAGAGGGAATCAGGGATTTGTAGAGGTGCCAAAGCTCGGTTTTGAAATAGAGGTGAATAATATTTTAAGCGGTATACTTTCATTGTCAACATAACAACCAAGAGATGGCAATATCTTCCATGCTACACACATTATAGGCGGTTCCCAAATAGAATGGTAAAGTTTATACTCCCCCTCCACCAACAAGCATCAATCCATGGCTTGCTCGAAACAACGAGTGCTTCCAACTAACAACGGTCCCAAGGGGAGTTTTGTTTGCAATTATCCTGATTTGATTTGCATAAAGCATGGGACTGGGCATCCCGGTGACCAGCCATTTTCTCGTGAGTGAGGAGCGGAGTCCACTCCTCTTGAGAATAACCCGCCTAACATGGAAGATACGAACAGCCCTAGTTGATACATGAGCTATTCGAGCATAAAAAACAAAATGTTTATTTGAAGGTTTAGAGCTTGGCACATATAAATTTACTTGGAACGGCAGGTAGATACCGTATATAGGTAGGTATGGTGGACTCATATGGAACAACTTTGGTGTTTATGGGATTGGATGCACAAGCAGTATCCCCGCTTAGTACAGGTGAAGGCTAGAAAAAGACTAGGAAGCGACCAGCTAGAGAGTGACAACAGTCATGAACATGCATTAGTATTAATCAACACCGAATGCAAGCATGAGTAGGATGTAATGCACCATGAACATAAATATCGTAGAGGCTATGTTGATTTTGTTTCAACTACATGCGTGAACATGTGCCAAGTCAAGCCATTTGAATTGTTCAAAAGAGGATACCACCCTATCATACCACATCACAACCATTTTAATAGCATGTTGGCATGCAAGTTAAACCATTATAATGTCCTAGCTAATTAAGCATGGCATAAGAAACTATAATCTCTAATTGTCATTGCAAACATGTTTATTCATAATAGGCTGAATCAGGAACGATGAACTAATCATATTTACAAAAACAAGAGAGTCGAGTTCATACTAGCTTCCCCCATGTCAATCAGTCCATCATATATCGTCATAATTGCCTTTCACCTGCACGACTGAATGATGTGAATAATAATAACAGTGCACATGCATTGGACTAAGCTGGAATCTGCAAGCATTCAATAAACAGGAGAAGACAAGGCAATATGGACTCTTTTGTCAGATCAACAATAATGCATATAAGAGTCACTTTAACAATTTAATTATGGTCTTCTCCTATCGACTCCCAAAGAAAATAAAAGAAATAAAACTATTTACACGGGAAAGCTCCCAACAAGCAAAAGAAGAACAGGAAATCTTTTTGGGTTTTCTTTTTAATTACTACTACAAGCATAGAAATTAAAGCTAGCTAAAAGCTACAACTAATTTTTTGATTTTTCATAAGGTTTATCAAACACACAAGAAGAAAGCATAAAAAGGAAATAAACTAGTATGAATGATACAATGAAAAAGTATGAGCACCGACAACTAGCAATGAGTGTGTGAACATGAATGTAATGTCGGTGGGAAATACGTACTCCCCCAAGCTTAGGCTTTTGGCCTAAGTTGGTCTATGGCCACGGCTGGCTTGGCGGATATCCAAAGTTGTAGTTGGGGGCGTACTGAGATGCAGGAGTCATTGCATCGTGGGCTGCAGCTTGGAGGCGAGCTATCTCAGCCCTCCTCTTATACTCTTCCGCCTCCTCTCTGGTTATAAAATATCTCCCTTTTGCCTGAGAGTCAAAGAAAGTAGAAGCAGGGAGATCGACGTGATAGGTCAGTCTTCTGTCAAAGATTAGTCGGTACTGGAGGAATTGATCGTTCCTCTCAAAAAAATGATGACGGACCATAGCCTCATAATCCAAATAAGCAGGAGGCAACTCAATATCATCCTCACGTATGGTTATACCAAGAAAATTAGCTATACGGGTTGCATAAATTCCACCATAGAAATCTCCATTAAATTTATTATGATGCAACCTACGTGCAACAATGGCTCCCAAATTATAAGATTTATCTCCTAACACAGCACTCCTAAGAATACTGAGGTCAGGGACACACATGTGACATGCTTCATCTTTACCATTAATGCATCTACCTATGAAGAGAGCAAAATAATGTATAGCAGGAAAATGAATGCTCCCTATGGTAGCTTGTGTTATATCTCTAGATTCCCCCAGAGTTATACTAGCAAGAAAATCTCTAAACTCAGATTTGCGAGGTTCACTAGCACTACCCCATTGTGGAAGTTTGCAAGCAGTGGTAAAATCCTCTAAGTCCATAGTATAAGAATTTTCATAAAGATCAAAACAGGACAGTTTGAGAATTGCGTGAAGTTGAAAATTCAAACCTCCTCACAAAGGAACTAGTGAGATAGTGGTACTGACGACACTTTTCTGCCTCGAAGCTCACAAGATTAGCGTTACGCAAATATGCGTTAAATTCTTCCTTATTCTTGCTCGATCCATGAAGTCCTCTGAAGGCCATTCACAAGGCCGCACTGGAGCATCCCTTGGTGGCTCATCATCAGCATCACGCATTACAAGCCTGGGTCCTTGTTTCCTTGAAGAACCACCTTGGTACATTCTCCTAAGCATATATTTTTTCTCTGAAAAATTTCTGAAATTTTTAGTAACTTTAAATAAAAGTAAACCAAACTCAACAAAATTAATAGCAACTACTCCTACAAGTGCCTAGAGCCTATATCATGCATTAGAACTACTTGGAACCATATAAATTTGACATGCAAGCTCAAGAACATGGTCACCTAGGCAGCACAAATTTGCAATGAATAAAGCACTAGAACAAAAACTAATTGGACCAATGGAGGAGTCACATACCAAGGAACAATCCCCCAAAGCAGTTTTGTGAGAGGTGCTTTGAGCAAAGAGATCGAAAATCGCAACAAAATGAGCTAGAACGCGTGCTTGAGCTGGCTGGTGATTTTTTTGGGAGGAAGAAGAAGTGTGTGGGTGCAAGAATAAGTGGAGGGGAGCCACCATGGGCCCACGAGGCAGGGGGCGCACCCAGGGGGGTGGGCGCGCCCTGGACCCTCGTGGCCAGGTGCCTGCTCCCCCTGCTGTGTTCTCGGTGCCAAATATTCTCAAATATTTCAGAAAAAATTGTCACATCCCTAGTTCTGGTATGACCTAGGCTAGCTACTCATGTGTGCATCATGTTTAAATTCCATTTAAATTTGAAATGGGGATTTGTAAAACCCTCAGAATCATTTCTGGAAATGACCCAGATAAAAATTTCTCCAAAAAGGTCCAAGAAAATGTTCATGTCTCTCTCTGAAAATATTGGGCAGAGGTAAAATTCAAACCAATATTTTTAGGGGCTCATAAGTATTTATTTTGGCCATTTGGAATTAATCCAGTAATTATTTGCGTTGGATAAATATTTTTATATATATAAAATATTGTCCAATAATTCCGAATTTTGATGAGGGGCTTTGGAATAATCCTTTAGGCCCCTGCAAAAATTTTCAGAAGAAAATAACTTGACTTAGTATTTTTATTAAATCAAAACAAAGGTCAGAAAATAGAAAAGAAAACAGGAAATAAGAAAACTTTTACCTGACTTACCTGGCGACCCAGCTGGCCAGCCCACCAGGGGCAGCCCCGTCTTCTACCTCTTGCCAGTAGGCAGAGGAGAAGCCGGGCACGACGCATGCCGTGGCCACGTCTCCCCGCCACCTCCTGCTTCCCCTCCTCGTCGCTCTGGCCTCCCTGGACGACGCCACGCGCCGCCCCGTTCCCCTCTCACTCTCCCGTGCCCATTCCTCTCCTCTCCCTCGTTCTCTCTCACCGCGCCCGAGCGCTGCCGTCACCGCCGTTCGCCATAGCCGCAGCCACTGCCTCCCCCTCGCCTCCCTGACAAGCCCGAGAGCTTCGCCGCATCTCCCTCTTCCTCTCCGTCAAGCCACAAGACGCCGGACGCCCTGTGGAGCCGCCGTCACCATCGTCTTCCTCCTCGGACGCCACAGACCGACTCCGATTCGCCGTCTTCAGCGCCTCCCCGAGCCCATTGGCCTGCTCAGCAACTCCGCCGTGAGCTCCCACCTCGAATCCCCCTCTCCCCCTTGTCTTTTGCACGCTGCAGCCACGATTCCGGTCGAGGCCGAACTTCGGCCGCTGCAAAAGCCGCCGCCGCCGTCGATTTAGTCCACTCCGGTGCGAGCCGTTGCCTCCTTTAGATGCGCGAGACCTTCAGCTACCCGTAGACGCAAACCACGTGCAAAACCGAGCCCCGTAGCTATTTTCCGGCGAGTTTCCACCGCGGTTGAGGTCGTCGCCGGCCGAACTCCGGTGGGCTGACGTGGACGTTTAGTTAGGTGCTAATCACCACTAACCCCTCTCTAACAGACACTGACAGGCGGGCCCCACAACAGGTCAAATCCCAGTCAACACGGGATTAACTCCCAGTTAACAATGAGGCAATGACATGTGGGACCCGGTCGTCAGGTTTGACCAGTCAGCGCTGTTGACTTGCTGAAGCAAGCATGACGCAGTGCTGACGCAATTAATCCTTTTCTGGATTTAGAATAATTCAGAAATTCTAGAATATATTCAAAACTTCAAAAATTCATAGAAATTCAACTGTAGCTCAGATTGAAATAATTTATATATGAAAAATTATCAAAAAAATTCAATCTATCCGTCTGTACCATTTTCATGCATGACAAACCATCTATACATGCTGTATATATGAAAACACACTTATGGCATATTTAAGAGCTTATTTTGGAGTTGCATTTGTATCTTTAGTTCAAATGGACTTTAACCAAATGAATGCTAGTTGCATTAGCTTAAACAACATCACATACTCATGCCATGTTCATGCATCATAATGTTGCATATGCTTGTGTTTGATTTCCGACACCATTCCTTCTCGATAGGTCCTGCTCCGGAAAGTGTTCGAGAGTACCTATCAGTGGAGCAGTGCCCCCCCTGTTGATCTACCAGGCAAGCAAAACCCCTTGTTCATTCCGATACAATCCTACTCTCTCGCTCCTGCTCTCATTATTGCATTAGGACAACAACGATTCAACTGCTACTTTATGCTGCGGTAGTTGAACCCATTCCTCTGCATGACCTGTCATTGCCACAGTAAATAGTTAAAACCCACTAGCATGTGTAGGAGTTGATTGAGCCATGTTGTGTTCTTGCCATGCCATGCCTGCTATTGCTTAGAGTTTTGTCAGGTCTGATTCATCGGGAATGAATTGGAGTGGTACGATATGTTCTGGTGCTGAGAGTTAAGCGTGTGAACACGATTTGGTAAAGGTAGCGGTGAGAGGCCATGTAGGAGTACATGGTGGGTTGTCTCGCTGGAACCGTCCTTAAGCACTGAGTTCTGTGTATGTTGTCCAATGACTAGCTAGTACCACACATTGGGCTCCGGGCATTCCAAGCTCTCTCGACTTATTAACCAACTTGATCTTTGTCCAGGAGTTGCAATTAGTTTCTGGTGTTTGTAGGTAGTGTTAGTAGTCTACCAAGTGGCACCCGGCCAGGTGGGCTTGGGACAAACTAGGCACAAGTGGCACGGTGTACCAAGCGTAGATCCATCCAGCGAGGTGGGCTTGGGAACCCTGCACACATCGTTTGGGGCCGTGAGCGACACCCCGGCCGGAACTCCTTGCGGATGGAACCCGAATAGGCGATAAACCTGGACTAGAGTCTTGTGTGGTTAGTCAGGTTGTGGCCGACACCCTCGCCAGGCTTCCGCTTGAAGGTTGCCGAGATACATGACGTGTACATGGTGATAAGTGGTGAGAGCGTGTGTGAAGAAGTACACCCCTGCAGGGTTATCATGATCTATTCGAATAGCCGTGTCCTCGGTTAGGGACTTCTTGGATGCTTACGTGGTACATAGACAACTTGAAGTGGACACTCTAAAATGCTCAAGACAAGTGTGAGTGCTATGGATGGCCTTCTCGTAGGAAGACGGGAATGAATCCATAGTAGTGTATTGACGTGGTGATTAGTGGACTCGTGTGCGCCACCTCAGAAGAGTTACCAGCAGTCGTAGTACAGGATAGCCACTGAGTCAAAGCTGGCTTGCTGCAACTAAACTCCACATTACCTTCTTGATACAAGTGCATGTATGATAGGATCTGATGTAAGTCTTGCTGAGTACCTTTGTACTCATGTTGCTTTATTTATGTTTTTGCAGCGGAGACTTCGGTCATACTAGTTTACGTGGACTTCGACAAGTAGCTTGTACCTCAGCTACGATCTTGATCGGATGTTGTAGATAGTCGGGCTCCTCGGCCTTTTTCATTTGTAGTTGTCTGTACTCAGACATGTAATGCTTCCGCTTGTTGCTTGTATGCTCCGAATGATGGGTCATGTGACCCTTGCTTGTACTTATTGCTATGTGGCTCTTTTGGGCCTTTATCTATATGAGTTTGCGTTATGTTGTGATGCCATGTTGTACAGCACATACTTGCATGTTATGCGTACGTGTAAGATGTATTGCTATGCGTGGGATCCGACAATCTGGTTGTTTATCCTTGGCAGCCTCTCTTATGGGGAAATGTAGTCTAGTGCTTCCTTGAGCCATAGTAGTCCGCTACAGCCCGGTTCACCGGAGTCCTGCTAGCCCAGCACTACTGCTCAAGACACTTGACTGGCCGGCATGTGTTTCACTTTGTTCCTGTGTCTGTCCCTTCGGGGAAATGTCACGCGGTGACTTCCGGAGTCCTGCCTAGCTTGCTACAGCCCGGGTTCCCCGGAGTCCTGTTAGCCCAGTGCTACAGCCCGGATTCATATGCTGTTGACCGACATGCTCGATGTGATTCATGTATGCCTGTCCCCATAGGTTAGCACCGCTTTGGGTTCACGACTAGCCATGTCGGCCCGGGTTCTTTGTCATATGGATGCTAGCGACACTATCATATACGTGAGCCAAAAGGCGCAAATGGTCCCAGGCCAGGTAAGGTGGTACCCGTGGGAATACCGTGCGTGAGGCCGCAAAGTGATATGATGTGTTACATGCTAGATCGGTGTGACTTTGGATCGGGGTCCCGACAGCTTTGGTATCAGAGCCTGACTGCTTGTAGGATTTCCAAGCCAACCTGGTCGAAGTTGAGTCTAGAAATTCTTTAGTTATGTAAGGGAATTGATTGTGGAAGGGAACGTAAGGCTCTTTTTACTCCTTATATCTCATGCCCTTCTGATCTGAGTCATCCTATCTTTCCTATGGGGTTAAGGAACTAGGTTTTCTTTTCTGTCTATCAGGATCACGTGTTACTACTCCTTAGTCTCTTAGGATTGGTTGATCAGAGTCATATCCCAGTTCGAGTATCTCCGGTGTAGCCTGTTTAGTAATATTTTTGAACCTTGAGTGATGATGTTGAGGTTGGTGCTACCCCGTCTTTCGCAGAATGTCTCATTCTGAGCATTTTACTGCCGTTATGCTGCCGGAATTGTCCTAAGAGTTTGAGAGATACTAAATTCTTGTGCTACCCTCTGCAACCTATAGTTGATGCTGAATCCATCCTTGTCTTCCTTGGTTTCATTCTTCAGAATGTTGCCGGTTAACCGAAGTTCTATTGCTCGTAGCCGGAACCACGGAGATGGTAGGGATGAGCATCCTCCCGACCAACCTTCATTGGCAGAGTTCATGATAGAGATGGAGAGGAACAAGCGTGAGTCTAACCGCTTGTTGGCACGTATCGAGGAGAACACCGCACATCGGTGCAAAGAGTCAGCGACCATCCAGGATTTCATTGATCTAAAACCACCCACCTTCCATCATTCCATTGAGCCACTCGATGCAGATGACTGTCTCCATAGTATCACACACAAGATGCATTCTGCGAACGTAGCTGAAAGTGACAAGGTCACTTATGTTGCGTATCACCTGGAAGGTCCTGCTAGTCTCTGGTGGCAGAACTATGAGGCTATGCTTCCAGCTGGTCAAATTCCTACCTAAAGAGATTTCACTGAGGCTTTTCGTGAACATCACATTCCTGAAGCCCTCATCAATCGCAAGAGAGAAGAGTTCTGTAGTTTCACCCAGGGTAAGATGGCTGTTGATGCTTACAGTAGGGAGTTTGAGAACCTCGCCCGCTATGCTACAGAAGAAGTGTCCACAGATGCCAAGAAGTAGGCTAGGTTCCGGAAGGGTCTCAACCCCAAGTTGTGTCGTGATCTCCACTTGCATCGCTGCAATACATTCCACGCTCTTGTGAACAAGGCCATTAATGCAGAGACATCTCAACTCACCTACGAGGAATCTCGTAAGAACACCCGTGATTTGGGTTCTTCCTCCAGTTCTAGTTCTCAGAAGCGCCGGATTTGGGTTCCGAACTCCGCTCTTCCACCCGGTTATACACCAAGGCCTTCTTGTGTGGCACCTCACCCAGTTCAACCATATGCTACACCCATGCCTATTGGTAGACCACTTGTCAATGCAGGTCCTTGTCCTACCTCCAAGATTTGTTACAAGTGCGGAGAGCCAGGCCACATTGCCCGTATTTGCACTCAAACCGTTGTTGCTCCACCTCAGCCCGAGAAGTCTATTGGCCGTGGTAGTAAGCCTTCACACCAGATGATCAGTGCCAAGTCAGCTCCCACTGAACTTGGACGTGTGCATCACGTCTCAGCTAAAGATGCTCATGATGATCCAGATGTCGTTCTTGGTACACTCCTTGTCAACTGTCACCCAGCTTCGGTTCTATTCAATACCGGGGCATCTCACTCCTTCATTTCCGAAAGTTATGCCCGTTTGCACGACATGTCATTTTGTGATATGCCCTCCCCACTACTCATTCAAACTCCTGGATCCAAGTGGCAAACTTCTAGGATAAGTTATGGCAATGAAATACATGTTGACAGACTTGTATTTCTTGCTTCCTTGATATCCCTCAAGTCTTCAGATATTAACATCATTTTGGGTATGGACTGGGTGAAAGCTCATTATGCCAAGATTGACTGTTACACCAGGTCTGTTCAGCTCACACACCCCTCTAGCAAGGTAGTCACCGTCTCCACCAAAATTGCAAGGCGTCAACTATATTCTCTAAATGCCAGCCCTCCTCCTGACCTTGAATATATTTCGGTAGTCCGCGACTTTCTGGATGTCTTTCCAGAAGAACTGCCAGGTATTCCACCTGACAGAGATGTAGAGTTTGTTATAGATCTTATCCCCGGAACCGCCCCAATTTCTAGGAGACCTTACAAGATGGCACCCTTAGAACTAGTCGAGCTTAAGAAACAACTCGATGAATCCTTGCAAAAGGGTTTCATCCGTCCTAGTTCTTCTCCCTAGGCTTGCCCCGTCCTCTTCATCAAGAAGAAGGATGGTACGGACCGAATGGTTGTAGATTATCGTCCCGTTAATTTGGTCATGATAAAGAACAAGTATCCGCTCCCCGAGATCAATGATCTGTATGATCAGCTCGCTGGATCCTCAGTCTTCCCAAGATGGATTTGAGGTTAGGCTACCACCAAATCAAGATCAGAAATGGGGATATTCCTAAGATGGCTTTTGTGACTCGTTATGGTCAGTACGAGTACACCGTCATGTCCTTTGGTCTAACCAACGCTCCAGCTACTTTCTCTCGCTTGATGAACTCGATCTTCATGGAGTACTTAGATAAGTTCGTCGTGGTTTACCTCGATGATATCCTTATTTACTCGAAGAATGAGGAAGAGCATGCCGAACATCTTAGACTTGTGTTAGAAAAACTCAGAGAGCACCACCTTTATGCCAAGTTCTCCAAGTGCGAATTTTGGTTGCCAGAAGTGACCTATCTCGGCCACGTAATCTCAGGTAAGGGCATTGCTGTCAATCCCAAAAGAGTTCAGGCCGTTCTTGATTGGACTCTTCCTGAAATAGTTAAGCAAGTTAGGAGTTTCCTTGGTCTAGCCAGTTATTGTCGCCGATTCGTTGAGAACTTCTCCAAAGTGGCCAAACCTCTCACGTAACTTCTCAAGAAAGATAAAAAGTTTGAGTGGTCCCCACAGTGTGAGCACAGTTTTCAGGAACTGAAAAGACGCCTGACTTCTGCTCCCATACTTGTGCCACCGGACTTCACTAAGGACTTTGTTATCTATTGTGATGCCTCACGACAGGGACTAGGTTGCATTCTTATGCAAGATCGTCATGTGATTGCCTATGCATCTCAACAGTTGCATCCACATGAGGAGAATTATCCTACACATGATCTAGAGCTTGCAGCCGTAGTATATGCACTTAAGACATGGCGACATTACCTTCTCAGTAAACGTTGCGAGATTTACACCGATCACCAGAGTCTCAAGTATATCTTCACCCAACCAGATTTGAACCTTAGGCAAAGATGTTGGTTGGAGTTGATCTCAGATTATGATTTAGGGATTACCTACACCCCAGGTAAGGGGAATGTCATGGCTGATGCGCTTAGTCGTAAGTCCTATCGCAACAATCTCATGTTGTAGCAGGGCCAACCACTTCTCCATGAGGAATTATGTAAGCTTAACCTCCACCTTGCTCCTCACGGATTCCTTTCTACCTTGGTGGCGAAACCTACTCTTGTGGATCAAATCATCTCTGCTCAGCAGCAGGATACGGGAATTTCCCGGATCAAGAGAAACATTAACAAGGGAGTTGGTGGTAGTTTCTCTATAGATGATCGTGGTGTTGTTTTCTTTGAGAGTCGCTTGGTGGTTCCCAAGAATCAACATCTTCGACAATTAATCCTTAAGGAGGCACATGAATCTCCTCTCACGATTCATCCCGGTAGTACTAAGATGTATCAGGACCTACGCCAGAGGTTCTGATGGACTAGGATGAAGAGAGAAATTGCTCAATTTATTGCTAACTATGACGTTTGTCGTCGTGTAAAGGCAGAGCATCAGAGACCTGCCGGCACTCTTCAACCTTTAGCTATTCCTGAGTGGAAATGGGATAAAGTTGGTATGGACTTCATCACCGGCTTTCCCAGGACCAAGAGAGGGAATAATGCTATCTTCGTAGTCATTGATCGTCTTTCCAAAGTGGCTCACTTCCTACCCGTTCGAGAGAGTATCACTGCTAGTCAGCTCGCTGACTTATATATTTATCGAATAGTATTTCTCGAATAGTATCAGTTCATGGTGTTCCACTAGAGATCAATTCAGACCGTGGTAGTCTTTTCACTTCTCATTTCTGGGAGAGTTTCCAAACTGCCATGGGCACCCATCTTTCCTTCAGTACCGCTTTCCACTCTCAATCAAGTGGTCAGGTGGAAAGGGTCAACCAGATTCTTGATGACATGCTTAGAGCTTGTGTTATCTCATTCGGTATGGATTGGGAGAAGTGTCTTCCCTTCGCCGAGTTTGCTTATAACAACAGCTACCAAACCAGCCTCAAGAAAGCTCCTTTTGAGATTCTGTATGGACGAAGATGTCGAACACCTTTGAACTGGTCAGAAACCGGTGAAAGACAATTCTTTGGACCAGATATGATCCAGGAGGCAGAGAGCAAGTTCGCGTCATTCGTGAGAATTTGAAAACAGCCCAATCTCGTCAAAAGAGCCAGTATGACCGTCGTCATAAGGAAGTGGCTTATGAAGTTGGCGACAAGGTTTATCTTCGGGTTACTCCTTTGAAGGGTACCCATCGTTTCGATATCAAAGGCAAGTTGGCTCCTCATTACATTAGTCCTTTTCGCATTCTCGCTAAACGAGGAGAGGTTGCCTACCAGTTGGAACTACCCCCACATCTTTCTCGAGTACATGATGTCTTCCACATCTCTCAACTCAGGCGTTGCTTCTCGGATCCCATCCGCGGAGTGGACCACGAAACGCTTGGTCTCCAAGATAACCTCACTTATCGAGAGTACCCTGTTTGCATCCTTGATCAAGCAGAGCGTGTCACCCGACGTCATAACATCAAGTTTCTCAAGGTTCAGTGGTCTCATCATTCCGAGAGAGAAGCTACTTGGGAGCGTGAACATCGTCTTCGACTTGAGTACCCCGCTTCCTTCCCGCCGACTCCTGAATCTCGGGACGAGATTCTTCCAAGTGGGGGCGAGTTGTCACATCCCTAGTTTTGGTATGACCTAGGCTAGCTACTCATGTGTGCATCATGTTTAAATTCCATTAAAATTTGAAATGGGGATTTGTAAAACCCTCAGAATCATTTCTGGAAATGACCCAGATAAAAATTTCTCCAAAAAGGTCCAAGAAAATGTTCATGTCTCTCTCTGAAAATATTGGGCAGAGGTAAAATTCAAACCAATATTTTTAGGGGCTCATAAATATTTATTTTGGCCATTTGGAATTAATCCAGTAATTATTTGCGTTGGATAAATATTTATATATATATATATAATATTGTCCAATAATTCCGAAGTTTGATGAGGGGCTTTGGAATAATCCTTTAGGCCCCTGCAAAAATTTTCAGAAGAAAATAACTTGACTTAGTATTTTTATTAAATCAAAACAAAGGTCAGAAAATAGAAAAGAAAACAGGAAATAAGAAAACTTTTACCTGACTTACCTGGCGGCCTAGCTGGCCAGCCCACCTGGCGGCCCAGCCCACCAGGGGCAGCCCTGTCTTCTACCTCTTGCCAGTAGGCAGAGGAGAAGCCGGGCATGACGCATGCCGTGGCCACGTCTCCCCGCCACCTCCTGCTTCCCCTCCTCGTCGCTCTGGCCTCCCTGGACGATGCCACGCGCCACCCCGTTCCCCTCTCACTCTCCCGTGCCCATTCCTCTCCTCTCCCTCGCTCTCTCTCACCGCGCCCGAGCGCTGCCGTCACCGCCGTTCGCCATAGCCGCAGCCACCGCCTCCCCCTCGCCTCTCCGACAAGCCCGAGAGCTTTGCCGCATCTCCCTCTTCCTCTCCGTCAAGCCACAAGACGCCGGATGCCCTATGGAGCCGCCGTCGCCATCGTCTTCCTCCTCGGACGCCACCGACCGCTGACTCCGATTCGCCGTCTTCAGCGCCTCCCCGAGCCCACTGGCCTGCTCAGCAACTCAGCCGTGAGCCCCCACCTCGAATCCCCCTCTCCCCCTTGTCTTTTCCATGCTGCAGCCGCGATTCCGGTCGAGGCCGAACTCCAGCCGCCGCAAAAGCTGCCGCCACCATCGATTTAGTCCACTCCGGCACGAGCCGTTGCCTCCTTTAGATGCGCGAGACCTTCAGCTACCCGTAGACGCAAACCACACGCAAAACCGAGCCCCGTAGCTGTTTTCCGGCGAGTTTCCGCCGCGGTTGAGGTCTTCGCCGGCCGAACTCCGGTGGGCTAACGTGGATGTTTAGTTAGGCGCTAATCACCACTAACCCCTCTCTAACAGAGACTGACAGGCGGGCCCCGCAACAGGTCAAATCCCAGTCAACACGGGATTAACTCCCAGTTAACAATGAGCCAATGACATGTGGGACCCGGTCGTCAGGTTTGACCAGTCAGCGCTGTTGACTTGCTGATGCAAGCATGACATAGTGCTGACGCAATTAATCCTTTTCTGGATTTAGAATAATTCAGAAATTCCAGAATATATTCAAAACTTCAAAAATTCATAGAAATTCAACCGTAGCTCAGATTGAAATAATTTATATATGAAAAATTATCAGAAAAATTCAATCTATCCATCTGTACCATTTTCATGCATGACAAACCATCTATACATGCTGTATATATGAAAACACACTTATGGCATATTTAAGAGCTTATTTTGGAGTTGCATTTGAATCTTTAGTTCAAATGGACTTTAACCAAATGAATGCTAGTTGCATTAGCTCAAACAACATCACATACTCATGCCATGTTCATGCATCATAATGTTGCATATGCTTGTGTTTGATTTCCGACACCGTTCCTTCTCGATAGGTCCTGCTCCGGAAAGTGTTCAAGAGTACCTATCAGTGGAGCAGTGCCCCCCTGTTGATCTACCAGGCAAGCAAACCCCCTTGTTCATTCCGATACAATCCTACTCTCTATCTCCTGCTCTCATTATTGCATTAGGACAACAACGATTCAACTGCTACTTTATGCTGCGGTAGTTGAACCCATTCCTCTGCATGACCTGTCATTGCCACAGTAAATAGTTAAAACCCACTAGCATGTGTAGGAGTTGATTGAGCCATCCTGTGTTCTTGCCATGCCATGCCTGCTATTGCTTAGAGTTGTGTTAGGTCTGATTCATCGAGAATGAATTGGAGTGGTACGATATGTTCTGGTGCTGAGAGTTAAGCGTGTGAACACGATTTGGTAAAGGTAGCGGTGATAGGCCATGTAGGAGTACATGGTGGGTTGTCTCACTGGAACCGTCCTTAAGCACTGAGTTCTATGTATGTTGTCCAATGACTAGCTACTACCACACATTGGGCTCCGGGCACTCCAAGCTCTCTCGACTTATTAACCAACTTGATCTTTGTCCAGGAGTTGCAATTAGTTTCTGGTGTTTGTAGGTAGTGCTAGTAGTCTACCAAGTGGCACCCGGCCAGGTGGGCTTGGGACAGACTAGGCACAAGTGACACGGTGTACCAAGTGTAGATCCATCCGGCGAGGTGGGCTTGGGAACCCTGCACACATCGTTTGGGGCCATGAGCGACACCCCGGCCGGATCTCCTTGCGGATGGAACCCGAATAGGCGATAAACCTGGACTAGAGTCTTGTGTGGTTAGTCAGGTCGTGGCCGACACCCTCGCCAGGCTTCCGCTTGAAGGTTGCCGAGATACATGACGTGTACATGGTGATAAGTGGTGAGAGTGTGTGTGAAGAAGTACACCCCTGCAGGGTTATCATGATCTATTCGAATAGCCGTGTCCTCGGTTACGGACTTCTTGGATGCTTACGTGGTACATAGCCAACTTGAAGTGGATACTCTAAAATGCTCAAGACAAGTGTGAGTGCTATGGATGGCCTTCTCGTAGGAAGACGGGAATGAATCCATAGTAGTGTATTGACGTGGTGATTAGTGGACTCGTGTGCGCCACCTCAAAAGAGTTACCAGCAGTCGTAGTACATGATAGCCACTGAGTCAAAGCTGGCTTGCTGCAACTAAACTCCACATTACCTTCTTGATACAAGTGCATGTATGATAGGATCTGATGTAAGTCTTGCCGAGTACCTTTGTACTCATGTTGCTTTATTTATGTTTTTGCAGCGGAGACTTCGGTCTTACTAGTTTACGTGGACTTCGACAAGTAGCTTGTACCTCAGCTACGATCTTGATCGGATGTTGTAGATAGTCGGGCTCCTCGGCCTTTTTCATTTGTAGTTGTCTGTACTCAGACATGTAATGCTTCCGCTTGTTGCTTGTATGCTCCGAATGATGGGTCATGTGACCCTTGCTTGTACTTATTGCTATGTGGCTCTTTTGGGCCTTTATCTATATGAGTTTGCGTTATGTTGTGATGCCATGTTGTACAGCACATACTTGCATGTTATGCGTACGTGTAACGTGTATTGCTATGCGTGGGATCCGACAATCTGGTTGTTTATCCTTGGCAGCCTCTCTTATGGGGAAATGTAGTCTAGTGCTTCCTTGAGCCATAGTAGTCCGCTACAGCCCGGTTCACCGGAGTCCTGCTAGCCCAGCACTACTGCTCAGGACATTTAACTGGCCAGCATGTGTTTCACTTCGTTCATGTGTCTGTCCCTTCGGGGAAATGTCACGCGGTGACTTCCAGAGTCCCGCCTAGCCTGCTACAGCCCGGGTTCCCCGGAGTCCTGTTAGCCCAGTGCTACAGCCCGGATTCATATGCTGTTGACCGACATGCTCGATGTGATTCATGTATGCCTGTCCCCATAGGTTAGCACCACTTTGGGTTCACGACTAGCCATGTCGGCCCGGGTTCTTTATCATATGGATGCTAGCGACACTATCATATACGTGAGCCAAAAGGCGCAAACGGTCCCGGGCCAGGTAAGGTGGCACCCGTGGGAATACCGTGCGTGAGGCCGCAAAGTGATATGATGTGTTACATGCTAGATCGGTGTGACTTAGGATCGGGGTCCTGACAAAAATCATATTAAATTGGCAGGGCATTTAGAGAACTTATATTTTCGAGGTATTTTTATATTGCACGGATAAATCAGAAAACTAACAGAAATTACTATTTTTGCTTTATTTCGTATATATAACAGAAAGTAAAAGGAGGGTACAGAGAGTTGTGTTTTCTAAATTCATCCATCTCATGCTCATCAAAAGGAATCCACTAACAAGGTTGATCAAGTCTTGTTAACAAACTCATTCCGAATAACATGGAACCGGAGAATTTTCGGATAACACTAGGTTACCTCAACGGGGATATGCACATCCCCAACAATAAGAATATCATGTTTCTTCTTGACTGTAGGAAGAGGAAATTCAAAACCTCCAATAGTGATTGTTGAAATTTTTCGAATAGAATTTATACTGTGGACTTAAGGTTGTTTCCTCGGAAAGTGTACTGTATGCTCATTACCATTAACATAAAAAGTGACATTGCCTTTAGTGCAATCAATAACAGCCCCTGCAGTATTCAAAAAGGGTCTTCCAAGAATAATAGACATACTATCGTCCTCGGGAATATCAAGAATAGCAAAGTCCGTTAAAATAGTAACGTTTGCAACCACAATAGGCACATTCTCACAAATTCCGACAGGTATAGCAGTTGATTTATCAGCCATTTGCAAAGATATTTCAGTAGGTGTCAACTTATTCAAATCAAGTCTACGATATAAAGAGAGAGGCATAACACTAACACCGGCTCCAAGATCACATAAAGCAGTTTTAACATAGTTTCCTTTAATGGAGCATGGTATAGTTGGTACTCCGGGATCTCCAAGTTTCTTTGGTATTCCTCCCTTAAAAGTATAATTAGCAAGCATGGTGGAAATTTTAGCTTCCGGTATCTTTCTTTTATTAGTAACAATATATTTCATGTACTTAGCATAAGGATTCATTTTAAGCATATCAGTCAAACGCATATGCAAAAAGATAGGTCTAATCATTTCAGCAAAGCACTCAAAATCCTCACCATCCTTTTTCTTGGATGGCTTAGGAGGAAAAGGCATGGGTTTCTGAACCCAAGGCTCTCTTTCCTTAACGTGTTTGCTAGCAACAAAGTCTCTCTTATCATAACGTTGAGTCTTTGATTGTGGGATATCAAGATCAACAGTAGGTTCAATCTCTACATCATTGTCACTACTAGGTTGAGCATCAATATGAACATCATTATTAACATTATCACTAGGTTCATGCTCATTACCAGATTGTGCTTCAGCATCAGAAATAGAGATATCATTGGGATTCTCAGGGGTGTCAATAATAGGTTCACTAGAATCATGCAAAGTCCTATTATTTTTATTTTTCTTCCTCTTGGAAGGACTAGGTGCATCAATATCATTTCTCTGAGAATCTTGCTCAATTCTCTTAGGATGGCCCTCAGGATACAAAGGTTCCTGGGTCATTTTACCACCTCTAGTCATAACTCTAACAGCATTATCATTTTTCTTACTATTTAATTCATTGAGAAAATCATTCTGAGCTTTAAGTACTTGTTCTACTTGAGTGGTAACCACAGAAACATGTTTACTAATGTGTTTAAGTTCACCTTTAACTCTAGACATATAATCACCCAAGTGTTCAATCATATAAGCATTTTGTTTCAATTTTCTACCAAAATAAGCATTGAAGTCTTCTTGCTTAACCATAAAGTTATCAAACTCATCCAAACATTGGCTAGCAAACTTAGTAGGAGGGATTTCAGCTTTATCATATCTATAGAGAGAATTTACCTTTACTACCTGTGTCGGGTTATCAAGACCATGTGTTTCTTCAATAGGTGATGGATTAAAACCATATATTTCTTCAACAGGTGGTAAATTAAGACCATGTATCTCTTCAATCGGAGGTAAATTCTTAACATCTTCAGCTTTAATACCCTTTTCTTTCATGGATTTCTTTGCCTCTTGCATATCTTCAGGACTGAGAAATAGACCACCCCTTTTCTTTGGAGTTGGTTTAGGAATAGGCTCAGGAAGTGTCCAATTATTTTCATTTGTCAACATATTATTCAATAGAATTTCAGCTTCATCCGGTGTTCTTACCCTGAAAACAGAACCAGCACAACTATCCAGGTGGTCTCTGGAAGCATCGGTTAGCCCATTATAAAAGATATCAAGTATTTCATTTTTCTTAAGAGGATGATCAGGCAAAGCATTAAGTAATTGGAGAAGCCTCCCCCAAGCTTGTGGGAGACTCACTTCTTCAATTTGCACACAATTATATCTATCCCTTAAGGCAGCTTGTTTCTTATGAGCAGGGAAATATTTAGCAGAGAAGTAATAAATCATATCCTGGGGACTACGCACACAACCAGGATCAAGAGGATTAAACCATATCTTAGCATCACCCTTTTGAGAACGGAAATATTTTAAGGATATAAAAGTAGCGAGTTCTCTCATCATTAGTGAACAGGGTGGCTATATCATTTAATTTAGTAAGATGTGCCACAACAGTTTCAGATTCATAGCTGAGGGAGTCCTGGATTAGGGGATCTCCGGACAGCCGGACTATATACTTTGGTCGGACTGTTGGACTATGAAGATACAAGATTGAAGACTTCATCCCGTGTCCGGATGGGACTTTCCTTGGCGTGGAAGGCAAGCTAGGCAATACGGATATTTAGATCTCCTCCCTTGTAACCGACTCTATGTAACCCTAGCCCCCTCCGGTGTCTATATAAACCGGAGGGTTTAGTCCGTAGGACAACATACAATCGTACCATAGGCTAGCTTCTAGGGTTTAGCCTCTATGATCTCGTGGTAGATCAACTCTTGTAATACTCATATCATCAAGAACAATCAAGCAGGGCGTAGGGTATTACCTCCTTCAAGAGGGCCCGAACCTAGGTAAACATCGTGTCCCTTGTCTCATTGTAACGCCCTCGATGCGGCTATATCTCCTACGTGTCTAAGCATGACTTAGAGGCATAACCGCATTGAAAGCAATGTCGCAAGTTAGGCAATCATCACAACATCCCATGTAATATAGATAATAAAAGGGGAGATACATAGTTGGCTTACACTCTCCACGTCAATCAAAGTACATAAATAGCATTACATCATCCAATCACTCATGGCCCGACTACGGCGCCAAAATAAAAGAGCAACCTAACATGCGACACAGTCCCGATCGCCCCAACTGGGCACCACTACTGATCATCAGGGAAAGACACATAGTAACGGCACGAGTCCTCGTCGAACTCCCACTTGAGCTCAAGTGCGTCATTTGGAATGGAGTCATCAGGCCCTGCATCTGGTTTGGAATTAATCTGTGAGCCACAGGGACTCAGCAATCTCTCACCCTCACGATCAAGACTATTTAAGCTTAAAGGTAAGGCAAGGTAATACATGTGGAGCTGCAGCAAGCGACTAGCATATATGGTGGCTAACCTTTTCGCAAAAGAGAGCGAGAAGAGAAGGCAAAGCGTGAACGAATAACTAGAGAACAACCTGCGACAAGCATTACTCCAACACCGTGTTCGCTTCTCGGACTCCGCCGAGAAGAGACCATCATGGTAACTCACACAGTTGATTCATTTTAATTAAGTTAAGGTTCAAGTTATCTACAACCGGACATTAACAAATTCCCATCTGCCCATAACAACGGGCACGACTTTCGAAAGTTCAAATCCCTGCAGGGGAGTCCCAACTTAGCCCATGGCAAGCTCTCACGCTCAACGAAGGAATAGACCTCCTCCCAAGACATTCTGATCAGGCTCGGTATCCCGGTTCTACAAGACACTTCGACAAGTTAAAACAAATCCAGCAACACCGCCCGAATGTGCTGAAAATCCCGATGGGAGCTGCACATATCTTGTTCTCAGGGCACACTCAGATGAGCTCTCCATACAACTAAAACCAAACCTCGAGTTTCCCCGAGGGGGCGTTGCACGGGACTCTAGTTCGGACCAACACTCAGAGGAGCACTGGCCTGGGGGGGGGGGTTTAAATAAGATGACCCTCGGGCTCCGGAAACCCAAGGGAAAAAGAGGCTAGGTGGCAAATGATAAAACCAAGGTTGGGCATTGCTGGAAAAGCTTTATTCAATGCGAACTATCAAGGGGTTCCCATTATAACCCAACCACGTAAGGAACGCAAAATCCGGGAACATAACACCGATATGACGGAAACTAGGGCGGCGAGAGTGGAACAAAACACTAGGCAAAAGGCCGAGCCTTCCACCCTTTACCAAGTATATAGATGCATTAAGATAACAAGGCAATATAATGATATCCCAACAAGTAAATAATGTTCCAACAAGGAACGGTCTCCAATCTTCACCTGCAACTAGCAACGCTATAAGAGGGGCTGAGCAAAGCGGTGACATAGCCAATCAATGGTTTGCTAGGAAATGGTGGGTTAGAGGTTTGACATGGCAATTTGGGAGGCATGATAAGCAAGTGGTAGGCATCATAGCATAGGCATAGCAAAAGAGCGAGCATCTAGCAAAGCAAAGATAGTAGTGATTTCGAGGGTATGATCATCTTGCCTGCAAAGTTGTCAGAGTTGACTGGATCCTCGAAAGCAAACTCAACAGGCTCCTCGTTAGCGAACTTGTCTCCAGGCTCTACCCAAACAAGACAAACAAGCAAACGGAACACAAATCAACCACGTGCAAAGCTCAAACAACATGATGCAAACATGGTATGCTATGCGGAATGCGATAAGTGATGCATATGCAAGATTTGACAAGGAATGAATGAACCTGGCATCAACTTGGAAATCCATGTGTGCCACTGGAAAGGTGAGGTGAAATCGCTTGAAAACGATATAAAGAACGCCGGAATCGGAGCCACAGTTTAGAAATGGCAAGCAATTCAAATATGGCACCGGTCTGCGATACACAACAAGTAGCCATCTAAATGCATCAAGTTAAACATGCTACAGCACCCAAACATGGCAAAAAAATACATGGCAGGGATCCATTCATGATGCTTAACAAAAGATGAACACTGAGCTACGGCCAATTCATCCACTAACAGGTTCAAACAGGCATGGCAAAAATGCATTTGGTAAACATATTTCAGACTTTGTGAAATTAACACTTGTCTGGAATTTCAGATCAGATAGCACAATTTGGAGCATGGAAACTATATTCTACAGGGTCTGAACATGGCAAAGTAAAGCATGGAATGGAGCTACACAAAGAGCTTAACAAAAGTCCCTTAGTGACCTTGAGCCAAAAGGGATCAGAAAATACATTTGCAAGCATGTGAACATGGCAAAAACATAATCAGTTCTCAGACTTAGTGAAAACTGGAGCATGCAAAAACAGATATCAAGTAGGCATGTTTACGAGCTCGATGCACTCACTACAGAGCAAGACATGACAATCTAAGCATACACCCGTCAAGAATACACATTATACAAGCTAGAAATGGCAAGAACAATAACATAGCATGCACGGATCAACTACAACATCCTCGGCAAAATCGCTAACAAGTAGACAATCTGCCCAGATTCACGAAATAGCAAAAGTAGAGCTCGATTGACTCAAGCTAGATTGCTCCATAATTGCAAACAAATACATGGATGGATAGAGCACTACAAGATATACAAAACATCCTTACTGATCATCCTCAAAATAGGCACGGATCACTAGGAAACAACATGAACATATGGCATATTGATATAAACAGATCAAGGACTTAGTGGAATTGCTAAGTCCCTGAAATCAGCATTAACGATTGCACCATTTTGCAAGCTTGTGCTAGTCACCACACACATCACAAAAATACATGGGTTGCACCTCTGGAAAGATGGCAAAACATATAACAAAACACATGTAGAGCTCAGGGACATAACATGCACATAATAATCATGGCAAAAATGACAAATATCTAATTGGAGCAGCAGATCTAACAATTATCTCAAATAGCATTCTTCCAACAGCAATTTTGGCATCAAGATGAACTCAAATGAAAATGATGCAATGAGATGAAATGATGTACTCTCTGAGATGAACATTTTGATATGCTATATGCCCAAAACGGAGCTACGGGTGCGGAGATACGACATGACGAACATAGCAAAATAATTAGGGTTTCGGGGCAAAAAGTCAACCGAGATATTTCAGATCTAGATCCGGCCGGGTACTGCAGCAGCGGCGCGGACTTCAAGGTTCATCGTTGAACTTGCTGGAGACGGAGTTGACCGCCGGAGGAGGAGTTTGGCGCGGGGACGGCCGGAGTGGGACTTGGGGCGGCGGGCGAGGATGCGGTGGTCCGGATCCGTCAGAGTAGAGGCGAGGGCGGCGCCCTGGCGCGGCGGCGAACGAATGCCGGCGGGGAGGCGGCGGATGGCGGCGGGCGAGTGGAGAGGCGGCGGGGCGCGGGGCTCGGTCGGACGGCGGGGAGGGCCGGCGCTGGGCCTGCGGGCCCGTGTTGGTGGCGGCAGCGAAGAGGTCCCCCGGGGACACGTGGTAGCGTGTGATAGGTCCGGCCAGACCGGACGTGTCCGGCGCGGCGCGAGGTGGTGGAACTAGGGTTTCGGATGAGGGGATCCGCGAATTTTGAGGAAGGGGTCTATATATAGAGGTAGAGGGAGCTAGGAGTGTCCAAATGAGGTGCGGTTTTCGTCCACGCGATCGTGATCGAATGCTCTAGATAATGGAGAGGGTTTTGGTGGGTTTTGGGCAAAATTGTAGGGGTGTTGGGCTGCAACACACACGAGGCCTTTTCGGTCCCTCGGTTAACCGTTGGAGCATCAAACGAAGTCCAAATGGTACGAAACTTGACACGCGGTCTACCTTTAGTAAACCAAGGCCGCTTGGCAAGTCTCGGTCCAGTCCGGAAACGTTTAATCCCCACACACGAAAGAAAGGTAGAAATGACCACCGGAGGAGAACGGAGCGCCGGAATGCAAAACGTGTTAGGGAACGTAGCAGAAGTTCAAAATTTTCTACGCATCACCAAGATCAATCTATGGAGTAATCTAGCAACGAGGGGAAGGAGAGTGCATCTACATACCCTTGTAGATCGCTAAGCGGAAGCGTTCATGTGAACGGGGTTGATGGGGTCGTACTCGTCGTGATCCAAATCACCAATGATCCTAGTGCCGAACGGACGGCACCTCCGTGTTCAACACACGTACAGCCCGGTGACGTCTCCTACGCCTTGATCCAGCAAGGTGAGAAGGAGAGGTTGGGGAAGACTCCATCCAGCAGCAGCACGACGGCGCGGTGGTGGTGGAGGAGCGCGAGACTCCAGGAGGGCTTCGCCAAGCACTACGAGAGACGAGGAGGGAGAGAGGTAGGGCTGCGCCAAGAGGGAGATGAAATCACGTGTTGGGCAGCCCCATACCTCAAGTATATATAGGGGGAGGGGAGGGGCTGCCCCCCCACCTAGGGTTCCCTCCCTAGGGGTGGGGGTAGCCCCCAGATCCCATCTGGGAGGCAGCCAAGGGGAGGGGGAGAGGGAGGCGCACCAGGCATGGGCCTTAGGGCCCATCTGCCCTTAGGGTTTGCCCCCTCTTCCCCTTAGGTGCATGGGCCTTGGTGGGGAGGCGCCCCAGCCCACCTAGGGGCTGGTACCTTCTCACACTTGGCCCATGTATGCCTCTGGGGCCCATGGCCCCTCCCCGTGGATCCTCGGACCCCTTCCGGTGGTCCCGGTACACTACCGGTGATGCCCAGAACACTTCCGGTGGACAAAACCATACTTCCTATATATCAATCTTTACCTCCGGACCATTCCGGAACTCCTCGTAATGTCCGAGATCTCATCCGCGACTCTGAACAACATTCGGTAACCGCGTACATACTTTCCCTATAACCCTAGCGTCATCGAACCTTAAGTGTGTAGACCCTACGGGTTCGGGAGTCATGCAGACATGGCCGAGACAACTCTCCGGTCAATAACCAACAGCGGGATCTGGATACCCATGTTGGCTCCCACATGCTCCACGATGATGTCATCGGATGAACCACGATGTCAAGGATTCAATCAACCCCGTATACAATTCCCTTTGTCTATCGGTACGATACTTGCCCGAGATTCAATCGTCGGTATCCCGATACCTTGTTCAATCTTGTTACCGACAAGTCTCTTTTTACTCGTTCTGTAACACATCATCCCGTGATCAACTCCTTGGTCACATTGTGCACATCATGATGATGTCCTACCGAGTGGACCCAGAGATACCTCTCCGTTTACACGGAGTGACAAATCCTAGTCTCGATTCGTGCCAACCCAACAGAAACTTTCGGAGATACCTTTAGTGTACCTTTATAGCCACCCAGTTACGTTGTGACGTTTGGCACACCCAAAGCATTCCTACGGTATCCGGGAGTTGCACAATCTCATGGTCTAAGGAAATGATACTTGACATTAGAAAAGCTTTAGCATACGAACTACACGATCTTTGTGCTAGGCTTAGGATTGGGTCTTGTCCATCACATCATTCTCCTAATGATGTGATCCCGTTATCAACGACATCCAATGTCCATGGTCAGGAAACCGTAACCATCTTTTGATCAACGAGCTAGTCAACTAGAGGCTTACTAGGGACATGGTGTTGTCTATGTATCCACACATGTATCTGAGTTTCCTATTAATACAATTCTAGCATGGATAATAAACGATTATGATGAACAAGGAAATATAATAATAACCTATTTATTATTGCCTCTAGGGCATATTTCCAACAGTCTCCCACTTGCACTAGAGTCAATAATCTAGTTCACATCGCCATGTGACTAACACTCACAGGTCACATCGCCATGTGACCAACATCCAAGAGTCTACTAGACTCAATGATCTAGTTCACATCACTATGTGATAAACACTCAAAGAGTTTTGGGTTTGATCATGTTATGCTTGTGAGAGAGGTTGTAGTCAACGGGTCTTGCCATATTCAGATCCATATGTATTTCGCAAAACTTTATATCGTAGATGCTGCTACCACGTTCCACTTGGAGCTATTCCAAATTGTTGCTCCATTATATGTATCCGGCATCTCTACTCAGAGCTATCCGGATAGGTGTTAAGCTTGCATCAATGTAACTCTTTACGTCGAACTCTTTATCACCTCCATAACCGAGAAACATTTCCTTATTCCTCTAAGGATAATTTTTGACTGCTATCCGGTGATCTACTCCTAGATCACCTTTGTACCCTCTTGCCAGACATGTGTCAAGGCACACATCAGGTGCGATACTTTAGCATGGCATACCGTATAGAGCCTATGACAAAAGCATAGGGGACGACCTTCGTCCTTCCTCTTTCTTCTACCATGGTCAAGTGTAACGCCCTCGATGCGGCTATATCTCCCACGTGTCGAAGCACGACTTAGAGGCATAACCGCATTGAAAGCAATGTCGCAAGTGAGGTAATCTTCACACAACCCATGTAATACATAAGGGTAAGAGATACATAGTTGGCTTACAATCGCCACTTCACACAATTACATGAATAAAGCATTACATCATCCAGATACAATCAAGGTTCGACTACGGAACCAAAATAAAAGAAGAACCCCAAATGCGACAAAGGTCCCCGATCGACCCCAACTGGGCTCCACTACTGATCAACTAGAACGAAACAACACAAAGGGCAAGATCTTCATCGAGCTCCTCCTTGAGCTTGGTTGCGTCACCTGTACGGTAACATAGGCACCTGCAAACTGGTTTTGGAAGTATCTGTGAGCCACGGGGACTCAGCAATCTCGCACCCGCGAGATCAAGACTATTTAAGCTTATAGGAAGGATGGAGTAATGAGGTGGAGCTGCAGCAAGCGACTAGCATATATGGTGGCTAACATACGCAAATGAGAGCGAGAAGAGAAGGCAAAGCACGGTCGATAAAAGTATGATCAAGAAGTGATCCTATAGCAACCTACGTCAAGCATAACTCCAACACCGTGTTCACTTCCCGGACTCCGCCGAGAAGAGACCATCACGGTTACACACGCGGTTGATGTATTTTAATTAAGGTCAACTTCGGGTTTTCTACAACCGGACGTTAACAAATTCCCATCTGCCCTTAACCGCGGGCACGGCTTTCGGAAGTTCAAATCCCTGCAGGGGTGTCCCAACTTAGCCCATCACAAGCTCTCACGGTCAACGAAGGAATAGACCTCCACCCGAGACATTCCGATCAGACTCGGTATCCCGGTACAACAAGACATTTCGACAGGGTAAAACTAAACCAGCAACACCGCCCGAATGTGCCGACAAATCCCGATAGGAGCTGCACATATCTCTTTCTCAGGGCACACTTAGATGAGCGCTCCATACAACTAAAATCAAACCTCGAGTTTCCCCGAGGGGGCGCTGCACAGGACTCTAGTTTGGACCAACACTCAGAGGAGCACTGGCCCGGGGGGGTAAAATAATGATGACCCTCAGGAGGGCGACTCCCAAGGGAAAAGAAAAGGCTAGGTGGCAAATGGTAAAACCAATGTTGGGCATTGCTGGAAGAGCTTTACTTAAGGCGAACTGTCAAGGGGTTCCCATTATAGCCCAACCACGTAAGGAACGCAAAATCCGGGAACATAACACCGATATGACGGAAACTATGGCGGCAAGAGTGGAACAAAACACCAGGCATAAGGCCAAGCCTTCCACCCTTTACCAGTATATAGATGCATTAATTAAATAAGATATATTGTGATATCCCAACAAGTAATCATGTTCCAACAAGGAACAACATCTCCATGTTCCAACAAGGAACAAACTTCAATCTTCACCTGCAACTAACAACGCTATAAGAGGGGCTGAGCAAAGCGGTAACATAGCCAATCAACGGTTTGCTAGGACATGGTGGGTTAGAGGTTTGACACGGCAATTTGGGAGGCTGACAAGCAAATGGTAGGCATCGTAGCATTGGCATAGCAAGAGCGAGCAAACTAGCATAGCAAAGATAGTAGTGATTTCGAGGGTATGATCATCTTGCCTGAAACCCCGCAAGGAAGAAGAACGAATCCAAGAAGAAGACAAACGGCCGTAGACGAACAAATCCTCACAACTCCGGAACGAAACCGAAGCTAACGAGAGAAGCAACCCGGAAAGAAACAAAGAACATAGTAAACAAACAAGCATAAACAAGTCATGATGCACAAACAAGGATGATGCATGTCCGGTTTAATGAGGCATGGCATGGCAAAGTGCAACAAACAATACTACAAGTTAAGTGGAGCTCAATATGCAACGAGTTGCATATTGACAAAACACCACATCAATTATTTAGTTCTCTCTCGTTTAAGCTACCCAACAATATTAACTGTTGTTAAACATGGCAAGAGGTGAAGCATAATATAAACTATACCATCTAAACAATTTAAATGGGGCCGGATATAAAAACAACAAATCCGGTAAATCCCCATATGCATTTAGCAATTTAATGCAACAACAAGTTTAAACATTTTAAATGTTGTTATCATGATGCGGATGACATATACAAGTTTTATGCAATTTTATGAAAATGTTGACATGAGCATGATACGAGGCATTTGGTCACCATGGCGGAATGAAAAGGGTGCCACGGCGGCGAGACAAAAATGGTGCCACGGCAACATTCCGGTCCCGGTAACTCATGGAGATACCGGTGCAAAAGGAGGCGTGCGGATGTGCGCAACATGCTAGAGATGGTGGGGTGCTCCCGACTACCGGGTGTCCCACCGGATAGTGGCATGGAAAACAAGGAACGTGCACGAAACAAACGGGCACGGTGCAAAAACGGGCATCTCATACAACATGCATTCGGTCCACGGACATCGTCTCGGCGGTTATACCTTTGAAGCGTGCGTTTTCGGGGCGGATCGAGTTCGTAGTGGAAGTAGTCGTTCACGGAGCGGTCGTCGTCGGAAGTAGAGGAAGTAGTCGTTCAAGCGTCCGATGGTAACAGTACTCGGTCGTTTCGAAGAGGTACTTGGGGTCATTCGAACTTGCCGATCTCGTCATCTCGAAGGGGTACTTGACGTTCTTAGCGATTCCGAAGACGAGGTAGAGGTACAAATGTTCTCGCGGTACTTGTCGGTCCAGTCTTGGTGTAGATGTACATCGCAAACGTAGTGGTACTCGCGGACTTCGGCGCCGGTAGTCGTACACGGTTCGTAGGGGTACTTGGCGTTCTTGGTATTCCCAGGGTCTCGGTGGAGGCCATGGCACTCCCTGGTGGCACCGAGGTGGTCTAGCAGCAGCAGGGACGGCATCTGGCGAAACGACAGAGGCAGGGCGAGGTCGATGACGAGCGGGAGAAGGCGTCTCGATCTGCTCGTGGATGAGCTCCGGCTCGGGATGCTCCTGCGAGGCAGCAACATCGGGGAAGAGGAGGCGGGATGGCCTGGTTGCTCGAGATGCGCTGAAGGAGTGGAGGAGAGAGGAGGAAGGGCGCGCGAGGAGCAGCAGGGCGGCGCCATGGCCGGAGATGGTCGCGCTCGGGGACGAGCTCCGACGGAGCTGCTCGCTGGCGGCGGCCGGAAACAGAGGCGAGGCAGAGGAGGGGCACGGGCGCAGGAGGCTGAGAGGGGCGAGACGGAGGAGATCGAGGGGAGCAGCCACGGCAAGGCGAATGAGTCGGGGACGGCACGCGAGAAAAGCAATGGCAGCAGGGCGCGGGTGAACCAAGGAGGCCGGCGGCGCCATGGCCGTGCGGGCAGGCGAGCTCGCGGAGGAGGCCAATGGGGCTCCGGCCTGGCTCTCTTCTTCGGCGAGGGCGGAGCGTGGGAGCAAGGGGAGGAGAAGCAGGGCGCGGCGAGCTGCGGTTCCTGGTGGACGGGGCACGACGGCGATGATGGGGATCGGGCATGGGGCTCCTGCGTGCGGGATCGAGCGAGAGATGGGGCGCAAAGGAGGGGAAGGGGAAGATCAAGGAGATGGGCTCCTCTGGCGGTGCGAGGGAGGAGAGGGAGACGAGAGAAAGGGGAGATGGGGTTCGCTCGGGCTAGGGTTAGAGGGGCACCGGCTGGGCCTTGGGCCGGCTTAGGTTGGAGGGATAGGTGGGCTGCGGCTGGAGAGGCCGGTTGGGTCGGCCCATGTGGAGAGGAAATGGCGAGAGGCCTGGCTGGGCTTACCTCTCTCTTCTCTCTCTCTTATATTTACTTTAGCAGAAAAGCAAAAAGAGAGAAGAAAAGAAAAGGAGGGTTAGGGAAAGAAAATGCGCAAGGGGATAATTTCCTTGGACTCACAAAAATATGCTCGTACCAAGAAAAATAGAAAGAGGCATGATTGAAAGATTAAATTCAAACTCATTTGATTTAAATTCAAATGATTTGAATAGGAAGTGAGGTTTGGGAAGGTCCAAAAATGTTTGGATTTTTGGTGGAGCTCCGGAAAATGATGAAATAAATATTGGCAAGGTTGGAGACCAAACTTGAAGCAGAAAAGGAACGAAATTTTATTTTGTAAGTGTGTTTTGGTGATTCCAAAATAGTGGAATATTTAATATAGCTCCCTAATATTGGAGGATATGTTATAAAGAGAAGTCACCATGTGAGTCCCTCGATTTAAATGGATCGAAAAATCCATACAATTTATTGAGGTTTTAAAAAAAATGACATGATGGCATGATGCAATGCAAATGATGCAACAAACAAAACAAATCACACGACGAAACTCGGAGTAGCTGGAAGTCTTCTGGAGCGTCGGTCTCGGGGCGTTACAACACTCCACCACTACAAGAGGATCTCGTCCCGAGATCTAGGATGGCACCGGAGAGAAACGGAAGAGGAAGAGAAGAGGTAAAACTAAGTTGCTTCTTCGACCAATGAGTGAAACCAAAGAACCTTGAGAGGTTGAGCAATTTAAAAGAAAGAGCACAACTGAGATGAACGAGATTGCAAACAATCCGTTAGACAAGAGGAACAAGGAACATTACGAGAACTTGAAGATTGCAAAGACACGAACCAAGAGTTTAATGGACAAGATAGAATTCGAAACCACTCTGGTTAAAACAAGATGAGAGAGAAAGAATTCGGGAAGCACCCTGGTTGAACATGGAAGGAATAGAACATGAACATAAGAAAATGGGATGATACTTGATGAAATCAACTACACACTGCCTCCAGAACTATTGAAAGAATGGCACAAGGGGTAAGAAGGATTTCAGAAAGCACTCCGATTGAAACGGGAGGCAAAACTTGATAAGATGAAAGAACTTGAATGAGAACACAACACCCCAATTAAATGGATAAGCATGAAAAGAACACGATCCTCAATTCGAGAAGAGGAGTGAAGAGAGCAACATCACAATGCCTCTGGAAGAAAGAATAGAAGATAGGTCATTGGAATAACAAAATGGAGGGGGAAATGGCAACTTCTGCCACAATTGAGCTTGGAAAGCACCCTTCCAAGAAGGTTACAACGGGGTTGTTGGGAAAAACCAACAACGAAACGAATAAGCTTGTAGTGGGCTTATGGAAAACATCTCAAAATATGAGGTGACAACCTGCCACTCACGGGAAAAGAATTGTATTGATATGAACAAGGAGACGAGAAAGTATATCGCACCGGAAAGGGTAAATGAAGAAATTGGATCATTGATAAACACCATGAGAGCGACAATTCTTAAAGGAAAGCCTTAGGTGAAATGTAACCCAAGATAATTCCAATGAAGAAAATGATGGATTTAAAATATCTCATCCTTACAACAAGTGAATCATGAAACATGAACTCAAATTATCAAGAATGGCATAATACCACCTCCAATGATACGGTTGAAAGAATGCACTCCAGATTACAATATGAAGAAAGCTTGAGTTTCTTAGAAAAGAATCTTGATGAATACTTCAAGAAGAAATTAAATCCTTTATGAACCAACATGTAGAACCTTCATGAGAACTCCGGTAACAAAAGGTAACGAAAAGAAAGAGAAGTTGAGAACACAAGGTAAAACCTTGTAATGATTTAGATGAATCTCCATGGTGAAATAATTGAGAGAACTTGGAACTCCGGGAAAGAAAAGATGAGCAACTCGAACTGAGAATGTGATACGATGAACCACTCCGGAAAAGAAATTGAATAAACTTGATGAAACAAGAATAAGAATTATGTTATGTCTATCCTTCACCAATTAAATTGATGACAATCAACGGATTTGACATATTACTTATTCCCGTAGAAAAGATTAAAAGAGATATATCAAACCTTGAGAAGGTCTTCAACGAACCACCGGTAGAATTGAAATAACAAATACATAGATATGATACACGAAGGAAGAAAACTCTTGAACGAACCACAGGAAGAATTGAAAAGAACGAATAAAAGATAACGAATCACCGGAAGAATTTGCAAATGAACGAGGACGCTTGAGAGGATTTAGATACATGAGAGCGCAGAGATCACGAGCTGATTAGAGATCACTTGCACGAAGCATCGGTAAAATTGAAGAACGTGAGCTGAAAACTGAGAATGAATAATATTTGAAAAGATGGATTCCGGATAAGAAATTGAGAAGACTCTTGAATTTGCTCCGGATAGTTGAAAAGAATTCTCACAATCGAAAACAATTATGAGAGGATGGCATAACGCTAGAACCATGAATCTCTGGAAGAACGGGCAAGATTTAAGAGGAACTCTTCTTCGGTCTTCAAAATTCGAGAATGACAACGAGAAACACCACCATGAATTGTTGAGGCACTCCGGAATGACAATTTGAAAGGTTGAACCAAAAATGAAAGAATTGGAAAGATCTTGGAGAAAGACATTTGACTGATGATAATTCATTCTTACGTCAAACTTTGCAATGAATTTGAGAATAACTTCGGGAAAGTTGGGAGAGTCAGGTAAGATCCTGGAAAAAGACCTGTGGGTTAGGGCCCACTCAAAAGAAAACACCGTTGAACGATTTAAAAGAGAGAATGCACCAGTTGAATAAAAAGGCTCGAATGATACAACATCCTCGAAATAGCTTGAATGAAAGAAGAGTGGATACACGAATCCTGGAGATATCTTCAGCACTCCAGAACAATTGAATATCGAGAAGTGAATGATTATGAGGTGCAACGGTATGAGAAG
>NC_041380.1:314879004-314924365 GCF_002162155.2 Triticum dicoccoides | reverse complement strand
GAGGAATGACGAACTTGAAGCTCCATTAGAATCTTCATGAGAATCACCGGATAAGAACATTGACGGAAAAGAATGGAGAGACTTCCCATCAATAAAAGGATACATGATTAAGATATCTGAGTCCTTGAACAAAAAGGGTGGGAGGGCGGGAAAAACAAAGGCAACTTGGGGCAGTTGGAATGAACACCGTTGAGAAAAACTTAGAATTGATCTTGCGGATGGGGAGAATGATCGGATCCACTTGAAGAGAGACACACTGGTTGAAAAGGATTGGCAAGACAATCTCGATGATCAAGAAGGATTAGTATTCACATAGCAATATGAGAACACCATTTAGGAAAGGTATGGATTCAACATTTGACTTCGAAGCAACTCGAATACCACAAATAAAACAAAACAAAGGATTGGCTTGCAGAATAAGCCAGAACAAACATATGATAGAGATTTCGTCCGAAGTTTTCGTGGTAGGGCCTACACGGGCTCGAGCGTATAGCACCATCATGTACAAGGCAGTGCACATGACATACGAAGCGTCCCCGAGTCGGCATAGCCAAGGACTCTTTAAGACAGAACGAGACCACTGTAAAATCGACCGTGAATAGGCGGACCACTAGACGTCGAACCCCAATTTCATATCATACATCCGTCGGAAAGATATCCTAAGAGCTACTTGAATTCCCACCTATGAAACTCCCGAAATTTTCCAGTTATGCAATCAGGTGTTGGGGATACAGGGGAAGCATAATATCTCACCCAAAACTAGCAAATCCTACATCCAGTTGTATCCATCCTTCAACACATAACCAAGAAACCTTCGGAAATCGTCTACCTCAACCTTCGAAAAGCATCCGTTATACAAGTCATGGCAATACTCCCGTACTCACCTCAGTACTGGGTTATCGGGGTTATCTCACCAACAACTGCATAAAAGAGATTTTCGATGTCGGCATACTAAACTCAGGTATTCCAGAACTGCAACGATAAAATTATGACGACAACACCTCAGAGCTCAACTCCCCGGGACACTTCCACTAAACCCCTGACAGGAGGCACCAAGACAATGTTCTCATCATAAAACCATCGGAATGATTCCAAGATACCCGCGTGATCCTAAAAAAAATTTAGTGAAATTTGAGAAGAGAAGAGTCAAAACTCTACGTCAGGATGCCTTACCAGAGCGATGAGGAGACTGGGAAGTAAAAAAGAATTCCTAAGCTCTCCGATATATAATTCCTAAGGACTCAAAACATTTTTCTAGACACAACTCGGCCGCTAAAAACGATCAATCAGTGGGGGCTCCTAAGGTCGGGGAAGGCTCTGATTACCAACTTGTAACGCCCTCGATGCGGCTATATCTCCCACGTGTCGAAGCACGACTTAGAGGCATAACCGCATTGAAAGCAATGTCGCAAGTGAGGTAATCTTCACACAACCCATGTAATACATAAGGGAAAGAGATACATAGTTGGCTTACAATCGCCACTTCACACAATTACATGAATAAATCATTACATCATCCAGATACAATCAAGGTCCGACTACGGAACCAAAATAAAAGAAGAACCCCAAATGCGACAAAGGTCCCCGATCGACCCCAACTGGGCTCCACTACTGATCAACTAGAACGAAACAACACAAAGGGCAAGATCTTCATCGAGCTCCTCCTTGAGCTTGGTTGCGTCACCTGTACGGTAACATAGGCACCTGCAAACTGGTTTTGGAAGTATCTGTGAGCCACGGGGACTCAGCAATCTCGCACCTGCGAGATCAAGACTATTTAAGCTTATAGGAAGGATGGAGTAATGAGGTGGAGCTGCAGCAAGCGACTAGCATATATGGTGGCTAACATACGCAAATGAGAGCGAGAAGAGAAGGCAAAGCACGGTCGATAAAAGTATGATCAAGAAGTGATCCTATAGCAACCTACGTCAAGCATAACTCCAACACCATGTTCACTTCCCGGACTCCGCCGAGAAGAGACCATCACGGTTACACACGCGGTTGATGTATTTTAATTAAGGTCAACTTCGGGTTTTCTACAACCGAACGTTAACAAATTCCCATCTGCCCATAACCGCGGGCACGGCTTTCGAAAGTTCAAATCCCTGCAGGGGTGTCCCAACTTAGCCCATCACAAGCTCTCACGGTCAACGAAGGAATAGACCTCCACCCGAGACATTCCGATCAGACTCGGTATCCCGGTACAACAAGACATTTCGACAGGGTAAAACTAAACCAGCAACACCGCCCGAATGTGCCGACAAATCCCGATAGGAGCTGCACATATCTCTTTCTCAGGGCACACTCAGATGAGCGCTCCATACAACTAAAACCAAACCTCGAGTTCCCCCAAGGGGCGCTGCACAGGACTCTAGTTTGGACCAACACTCAGAGGAGCACTGGCCCGGGGGGGTAAAATAATGATGACCCTCAGGAGCGCGACTCCCAAGGGAAAAAAAAAGGCTAGGTGGCAAATGGTAAAACCAATATTGGGCATTGCTGGAAGAGCTTTACTTAAGGCGAACTGTCAAGGGGTTCCCATTATAGCCCAACCGCGTAAGGAACGCAAAATCCGGGAACATAACACCGATATGACGGAAACTATGGCGGCAAGAGTGGAACAAAACACCAGGCATAAGGCCAAGCCTTCCACCCTTTACCAGTATATAGATGCATTAATTAAATAAGATATATTGTGATATCCCAACAAGTAATCATGTTCCAACAAGGAACAACATCTCCATGTTCCAACAAGGAACAAACTTCAATCTTCACCTGCAACTAACAACGCTATAAGAGGGGCTGAGCAAAGCGGTAACATAGCCAATCAACGGTTTTCTAGGACATGGTGGGTTAGAGGTTTGACACGGCAATTTGGGAGGCTGACAAGCAAATGGTAGGCATCGTAGCATTGGCATAGCAAGAGCGAGCAAACTAGCATAGCAAAGATAGTAGTGATTTCGAGGGTATGATCATCTTGCCTGAAACCCCGCAAGGAAGAAGAACGAATCCAAGAAGAAGACAAACGGCCGTAGACGAACAAATCCTCACAACTCCGGAACGAAACCGAAGCTAACGAGAGAAGCAACCCGGAAAGAAACAAACAACATAGTAAACAAACAAGCATAAACAAGTCATGATGCACAAACAAGGATGATGCATGTCCGGTTTAATGAGGCATGGCATGGCAAAGTGCAACAAACAATACTACAAGTTAAGTGGAGCTCAATATGCAACGAGTTGCATATTGACAAAACACCACATCAATTATTTAGTTCTCTCTCGTTTAAGCTACCCAACAATATTAACTGTTGTTAAACATGGCAAGAGGTGAAGCATAATATAAACTATACCATCTAAACAATTTAAATGGGGCCGGATATAAAAACAACAAATCCGGTAAATCCCCATATGCATTTAGCAATTTAATGCAACAACAAGTTTAAACATTTTAAATGTTGTTATCATGATGCGGATGACATATACAAGTTTTATGCAATTTTATGAAAATGTTGACATGAGCATGATACGAGGCATTTGGTCACCATGGCGGAATGAAAAGGGTGCCACGGCGGCGAGACAAAAATGGTGCCACGGCAACATTCCGGTCCCGGTAACTCATGGAGATACCGGTGCAAAAGGAGGCGTGCGGATGTGCGCAACATGCTAGAGATGGTGGGGTGCTCCCGACTACCGGGTGTCCCACCGGATAGTGGCATGGAAAACGAGGAACGTGCACGAAACAAACGGGCACGATGCAAAAACGGGCATCTCATACAACATGCATTCGGTCCACGGACATCGTCTCGGCGGTTATACCTTTGAAGCGTGCGTTTTCGGGGCGGATCGAGTTCGTAGTGGAAGTAGTCGTTCACGGAGCGGTCGTCGTCGGAAGTAGAGGAAGTAGTCGTTCAAGCGTCCGATGGTAACAGTACTCGGTCATTTCGAAGAGGTACTTGGGGTCATTCGAACTTGCCGATCTCGTCATCTCGAAGGGGTACTTGACGTTCTTAGCGATTCCGAAGACGAGGTAGAGGTACAAATGTTCTCGCGGTACTTGTCGGTCCAGTCTTGGTGTAGATGTACATCGCAAACGTAGTGGTACTCGCGGACTTCGGCGCCGGTAGTCGTACACGGTTCGTAGGGGTACTTGGCGTTCTTGGTATTCCCAGGGTCTCGGTGGAGGCCATGGCACTCCCTGGTGGCACCGAGGTGGTCTAGCAGCAGCAGGGACGACATCTGGCGAAACGACAGAGGCAGGGCGAGGTCGATGACGAGCGGGAGAAGGCGTCTCGATCTGCTCATGGATGAGCTCCGGCTCGGGATGCTCCTGCGAGGCAGCAACATCGGGGAAGAGGAGGCGGGACGGCCTGGTTGCTCGAGATGCGCTGAAGGAGTGGAGGAGAGAGGAGGAAGGGCGCGCGAGGAGCAGCAGGGCGGCGCCATGGCCGGAGATGGTCGCGCTCGGGGACGAGCTCCGACGGAGCTGCTCGCTGGCGGCGGCCGGAAACAGAGGCGAGGCAGAGGAGGGGCACGGGCGCAGGAGGATGAGAGGGGCGAGACGGAGGAGATCGAGGGGAGCGGCCACGGCAAGGCGAATGAGTCGGGGACGGCACGCGAGAAAAGCAACGGCAGCAGGGCACGGGTGAACCAAGGAGGCCGGCGGCGCCATGGCCGTGCGGGCAGGCGAGCTCGCGGAGGAGGCCAACGGGGCTCCGGCGTGGCTCTCTTCTTCGGCGAGGGCGGAGCGCGGGAGCAAGGGGAGGAGAAGCAGGGCGCGGCGAGCTGCGGTTCCTGGTGGACGGGGCACGACGGCGATGATGGGGATCGGGCATGGGGCTCCTGCGTGCGGGATCGAGCGAGAGATGGGGCGCAAAGGAGGGGAAGGGGAAGATCGAGGAGATGGGCTCCTCTGGCGGCGCGAGGGAGGAGAGGGAGACGAGAGAAAGGGGAGATGGGGTTCGCTCGGGCTAGGGTTAGAGGGGCACCGGCTGGGCCTTGGGCCGGCTTAGGTTGGAGGGATAGGTGGGCTGCGGCTGGAGAGGCCGGTTGGGTCGGCCCATGTGGAGAGGAAATGGCTAGAGGCCTGGCTGGGCTTACCTCTCTCTTCTCTCTCTCTTATATTTACTTTAGCAGAAAAGCAAAAAGAGAGAAGAAAAGAAAAGGAGGGTTAGGGAAAGAAAATGCGCAAGGGGATAATTTCCTTGGACTCACAAAAATATGCTCGTACCAAGAAAAATAGAAAGAGGCATGATTGAAAGATTAAATTCAAACTCATTTGATTTAAATTCAAATGATTTGAATAGGAAGTGAGGTTTGGGAAGGTCCAAAAATGTTTGGATTTTTGGTGGAGCTCCGGAAAATGATGAAATAAATATTGGCAAGGTTGGAGACCAAACTTGAAGCAGAAAAGGAACGAAATTATTTTGTAAGTGTGTTTTGGTGATTCCAAAATAGTGGAATATTTAATATAGCTCCCTAATATTGGAGGATATTTTATAAAGAGAATTCACCATGTGAGTCCCTCGATTTAAATGGATCGAAAAATTCATACAATTTATTGAGGTTTTAAAAAAAATGACATGATGGCATGATGCAATGCAAATGATGCAACAAACAAAACAAATCACACGACGAAACTCGGAGTAGCTGGAAGTCTTCTGGAGCGTCGGTCTCGGGGCGTTACATCAAGCTTTGAGTCTTACTCAACTTCACACCTTACAACTCAGGTAAGAACCCCTTCTTTGACTGGTCTATTTTGAACTCCTTCAAAAACATGTCAAGGTGTGCGTTCTTTGAAAGTATCATCAGGCGTCTTGATATATTTCTATAGATCCTGATGCCCAATATGTAAGCAGCTTTATCCAGGTCTTCCTTTGAAAATCACTCTTCAAACAACCGTTTATGCTTTCCAGAAATACTACATTATTTTGAATCAGCAATATGTCATCCACATATACTTATCAGAAATGTTGTAGTGCTCCCACTCACTTTCTTGTAAATACAAGTTTCTAGCAAACATTGTATAAACCTAAAAGCTTTGATCACTCCATGAAAGCATATATTTCGACTCTGAGATGCTTGCTCTAGTCCATAGAAGGATTGCTGGAGCCAGCATACCTTTTAGCAACCTTAGGATCGACAAAACCTTTTATTGTATCTCATACAACCTTTTCTTACGTAAACTGGTAAGAAAACTTGTTTTGACATCCATCTGTCAGATTTCATAATCGAAAAATACAGCTAATGCTAACATGATTCCGACGGACTTAAGCATCGTTACGGGTGAGAAATTCTCATCGTAGTCAACTCCTTGAACTTGTGAAATGACTCTTTCCCACAAGTCGAGCTTCATAGACGGTAACATTACTGCCCACGTCCGTCTTCTTCTTAAAGATCCATTTATCTCAATGGCTTGCCGATCATCGGGCAAGTCCACCAAAGTCCATACTTTGTTCTGATATATGGATCTTATCTCGGATTTCATGGCTTCTAACCATTTGTCGGAATATGGGCCCACCATCGCTTCTCCATAGCTCATAGGTTCATTGTTGTCTAACAACATGATATCTAAGACAGGATTACCGTACCACTTAGGAGTAGTACATATCCTTGTCGACCTACGAGGTTCGATAGCAACTTGATCCGAAGCTTCATGATCACTATCATTAACTTCCTATTCAACAGACGTAGGCGCCACAGAAAACATCTTCCTGTGTTGCGTCACTCTCTGGTTGAAGTAAAGGTTCGACAACCTCATCAAGTTCTATCTTCCTCCCACTCAATTCTTTTGAGAGAAACTCCTTCTCGAGAAAGGACCCGTTCTTAGCGACAAACAATTTGCCCTCGGATCTGAGATAGAAGGTATACCCAACTGTCACCTTTGGGTTTCCTATGAAGATGTGTTTGTCCGCTTTTGGGTTCGAGCTTCTCCGGCTAAAGCCTTAAGCATCACAACCCCAAACATTAAGAGACGACAACTTTGGTTTCTTGCCAAACCAATTTTCATACGACGTCGTCTCAATGGACTTATATGGTGTCCTATCTAAAGTGAATGCAGCTGTCTGTAGCGCATAACCTCAAAATGAAAACGGTAGATCGGTAAGAGACATCATAGATCGCACCATATCTCATAAGGTTCGATTACGACGTCTGGACACACCATTACAACTGTGGTGTTCCAGGTGGCTTCAACTGTGAAACAATTCCACAATATCTTAAGTGATTGCCAAACTCATAACTCAGAAATTCTCATCGATCAGATTGTAGGAATTTGATCTTCTTGTTATGATGATTCTTAACTTCACTCTGAAATCGCTTGGACTTTTCAAATGTTTCAGCCTTGTGCTTCATTAAGTAGATATACCTATATCTACCCAAATCTTCAGTGAAGATGAGAAAATAGCGATATCCACCGCACGCTTCAATTCTCATTGGATCACACGCATCAGCATGCATGATTTCTAACAAGTCACTTGCCCGTTTCATTGTACCTGAAAACGGGGTCTTAGCATCCTGCCCATGAGGCACGGCTCACATGTGTCAAGTGATTCAAAATCAAGTGACTCCAAACATCCATCGACATGGAGTTTCTTCATGCAACTTATGCCAATATGACCTAAGCGGCAGTGCCGCGAGAAAGTGTTACTATCATTATTAACTCTACATCTTTTGGCGTGAACATGTGTATTACCACGACCGAGATTCAATGAACCATTCAGATAGGGTGCATGACCATGAAAGGTATAATTCATGTAAACAGAATAACCATTATTCTCTAACTTAAATGAATGACCGTATTGCAATGAACATGATCGAATCATATTCATGCTCAACGTAGACACCTGATAACATTTATCTAGGTTCAATACTAATCCCGAAGGCAGATGGAGCGTGCGATGGTGATCTCATCAACTTTGGAAACACTTCCAACACACATCGTCACCTCGCCCTTAGCCAGTCTCCGTTTCATCCGTAGCTTTTGCTTCAAGTCACTAATAATAGCAACGGCGGTATCCAATACCCAGGTGCTACTAGGAGTACTAGTGAGGTACACATTAATAACACGTATATACTTTGTTGAAGTTGCCAGCCTTCTTATCTAACATGCATTTGGGGTAATTCCGCTACTAGTGACCGTTCCCCTTACAATAGAAGCACTTAGTCTCGGGTTTGGGTTCAACCTTGGGTTCCTTCACTAGAGCGGCAACTGGTTTGCCATCCATGAAGTTTCCCTTCTAGCCCTTGCCCTTCTTGAAACCAGTGGTCTTGTTAAACCATCAACACTTGATGCTCCTTCTTGATTTCTACCTTTTGCGGTCTTAAGCACCGCGAACAGCTCCGGGATCAACTCCATCCCTTGCATGTCATAGTTCATCACGAAGATCTAGTAGCTTAGTGATAGTGGCTAGAGAACTCTATCAATCACTATCTTATCTGGAAGTTTAACTCCCACTTGATTTAAGTGATTGTAGCACCCAGACATTCTGAGCACATGCTCACCAGTTGAGCTATTCTCCTCCATCTTGTTGGCAAAAGAACTTGTCAGAGGTCTCATACCTCTCAACACGGGCATGAGCCTGAAATCCCAATTTCAGCTCTTGGAACATCTCATATGTTCTATGGCATTCAAAACGTCATTGGAATCCCGATTCTAAGCCGTAAAGTATGGTGCACTAAACTATCAAGTAGTCATCAGGATGTGTCTGTCAGGTGTTCACAACATCCACAGACGACGTTGTAGGGGTTTGCACATCGAGCGGTGCATCAAAGACGTAAGCCTTCTGTGTAGCAGTGAGGACACTCCTCGGACTACGGACCTAGTCCGCATCATTGCTTACAATATCTTTCAAATTAATCTTTCTCTAGGAACATATTGAAACAGGGAGCTACATCGTGAGCTATTTATCTACAACATATTTGCAAAGACAATTCAGACTATGTTCATGATAATTGAGTTCATCTAATGAAATTATTTAATGAACTCCCACTCAGATAGACATCCCTCTAGTCATCTAAGTGAAACATGATCCGAGTCAACTAGGCCGTGTCCGATCATCACGTGAGACGGACTAGTCATCAACGGTGAACATCTCATGTTGATCGTATCTTCTATACGACTCATGTTCGACCTTTCGGTCTTCCGTGTTCCGAGGCCATGTCTGTACATGCTAGGCTCGTCAAGTCAACCTAAGTGTTTTTGCTGTGTAAATCTGGCTTACACCCGTTGTATTCGAACGTTAGAATCTATCACACCCGATCATCACGTGGTGCTTCGAAATGACGAACCTTCGCAACGGTGCACAGTTAGGGGGAACACTTTTCTTGAAATTTTAGTGAGGGATCATCCTATTTAAGCTACCGTCGTTCTAAGCAAATAAGATGTAAAACATGATAAACATCACATGCAATCAAATAGTGACATGATATGGCCAATATCATTTTGCTCCTTTTGATCTCCATCTTCGGGGCTCCATGATCATCGTTGTCACCGGCATGACACCATGATCTCCATCATCATGATCTCCATAATCGTGTCTTCTTGAAGTTGTCTCGTCATCTATTACTTCTACTACTATGGCTAACGCTTTAGCAATAAAGTAAAGTAATTACATGACGTTTATGTTGACACGCAGGTCATAAGTAAATAAAGACAACTCTTATGGCTCCTGCCAGTTGTCATACTCATCGACATGCAAGTCGTGATTCCTATTACAAGAACATGATCAATCTCATACATCACATATATCATTCATCACATCCTTTTGGCCATATCACATCACAATGCATATGCTGCAAAAACAAGTTAGACGTCCTCTAATTGTTGTTGCAATTTTTTACATGGCTGCTATAGGTTTCTAGCAAGAACGTTTCTTACCTACGTGAAAACCACAAATTGATATGCCAATTTCTATTTACCCTTCATAAGGACCCTTTTCATCGAATCCGATTCGACTAAAGTGGGAGAGACAGACACCCGCTAGCCACCTTATGCAACTAGTGCATGTAAGTCAGTGGAACCAGTCTCACGTAAGAGTACGTGTAAGGTCGGTCCGGGCCGCTTCATCCCATGATGCCGCTGAATCAAGATAAGACTAGTAACGGCAAGTAAATTGACAAAATCGACGCCCACAACTGCTTTGTGTTCTACTCGTGCATAGAAACTACGCATAAACCTGGCTCATGATGCCACTGTTGGGGAACGTAGCAGAAATTCAAAATTTTCTACGCATCACCAAGATCAATCTATGGAGTGCAACGAGGGGAAGGAGAGTGCATCTACATACCCTTGTAGATTTCTAAGCGGAAGCGTTCATGTGAACGGGGTTGATGGAGTTGTACTCGTCGTGATCCAAATCACCGATGATCCTAGTGCCGAACGGACGGCACCTCCGTGTTCAACACACGTACAGCCCGGTGACGTCTCCTACGCCTTGATCCAGCAAGGGGAGAAGGACAGGTTGGGGAAGACTCCATCCAGCAGCAGCACAACGGCGTGGTGGTGGTGGAGGAGCGCGGGACTCCAGCAAGGCTTCGCCAAGCACTACGAGAGACGAGGAGGGAGAGAGGTAGGGCTGCGCCAAGAGGGAGATGAAATCACGTGTTGGGCAGCCCCCATACCTCAAGTATATATAGGGGGAGGGGAGGGGCTGCACCCCCACCTAGGGTTCCCTCCATAGGGGTGGCGGCAGCCCCCAGATCCCATCTGGGAGGCGGCCAAGGGGAGGGGGAGAGGGAGGCGCACCAGGCATTGGCCTTAGGGCCCATCTGCCCTTAGGGTTTGCCCCCTCTTCCCCTTAGGCGCATGGGCCTTGGTGGGGAGGCGCCCCATCCCACCTAGGGGCTGGTCCCTTCTCACACTTGGCCCATGTATGCCTCCGGGGCCCGTGGCCCCTCCCGGTGGACCCCCGGACCCCTTCCGGTGGTCCCGCTACACTACCGGTGATGCCCGGAACACTTCCGGTGGCCAAAACCATACTTCCTATATATCAATCTTTACCTCCAGACCATTCCGGAACTCCTCGTGATGTCCGGGATCTCATCTGGGACTCCGAACAACATTCGGTAACCGCGTACATACTTTCCCTATAACCCTAGCGTCATCGAACCTTAAGTGTGTAGACCCTACGGGTTCGGGAGTCATGTAGACATGGCCGGGACAACTCTCCGGTCAATAACCAACAACGGGATCTGGATACCCATGTTGGCTCCCACATGCTCCATGATGATGTCATCGGATGAACCACGATGTCAAGGATTCAATCAATCCCGTATACAATTCCCTTTGTCTATCGGTACGATACTTGCCCGAGATTCGATCGTCGGTATCCCGATACCTTGTTCAATCTCGTTACCGGCAAGTCTCTTTTTACTCATTCCGTAACACATCATCCCGTGATCAACTCCTTGGTCACATTGTGCACATCATGATGATGTCCTACCGGGTGGGCCCAAAGATACCTCTCCGTTTACACGGAGTGACAAATCCCAGTCTCGATTCGTGCCAACCCAACAGACACTTTCGGAGATACCTATAGTGTACCTTTATAGCCACCCAGTTACGTTGTGACGTTTGGCACACCCAAAGCATTCCTACGGTATCCGGGAGTTGCACAACCTCATGGTCTAAGGAAATGATACTTGACATTAGAAAAGCTTTAGCATACGAACTACACGATCTTTGTGCTAGGCTTAGGATTGGGTCTTGTCCATCACATCATTCTCCTAATGATGTGATCCCGTTATCAACGACATCCAATGTCCATGGTCAGGAAACCGTAACCATCTTTTGATCAACGAGCTAGTCAACTAGAGGCTTACTAGGGACATGGTGTTGTCTATGTATCCACACATGTATCTGAGTTTCCTATTAATACAATTCTAGCATGGATAATAAACGATTATCATGAACAAGGAAATATAATAATAACCTATTTATTATTGCCTCTAGGGCATATTTCCAACAATACGGACAACGGGGAAAATGCTCGAGTGCATGAGACGAACACGTACGCAAATGCAATGCACATGATGACATGATATGAGATGCATGACAACGACAACAACACACGGAGACAAAAACCCGAACCCGAGGAAATAAAATAACTTAACACCGGAAACGGCAAGAGTTGGATTACATATTAGGAAAATCATATCCGGGGTGTTACAACACTCCACCACTACGAAAGGATCTCGTCCCGAGATCTAGGACTGAAAGAACACCAGGTATTCAGAACGGAGGTGATCCTTGCGTTACCAGGTAGCTTCACGGTCGGAATGGTGTGACCACTTGACTTTGAGGAATTTGATTGACTTGTAGAGAGTCTTGCATTTAGTCTCTTCAAGAATAGCAACAGGGTGCTCACGATAAGAGAGATCTTCTTGGAGATCAATGTCTTCAAAGTTGACAGTGCGGTCAGGAGTCTTGAAACACTTGCGGAGCTGAGAGACATGGAACACGTCATGCACATTTGCAAAGTTTGAAGGAAGCTCGAGTTGATAGGCGAGATCGCCTCTCTTGCTGACGATCTTGAAAGGTCCCACGTATCTGGGGGCAAGCTTCCCTTTGATACCAAAGAGACGAGTACCTTTCATTGGAGAGACGCGGAGGTAAACATGATCTCCGATCTCGAAAGACAAATCACGGTGCTTACTATCATAGTAGCTCTTCTGGCGGGATTGGGCTGCTTTGAGGTTATCTCGAATGACTTTGCACATTTCCTCTGCCTCTGTGATTAAGTCATTTCCCAGAAGTTGACGTTCGCCGGTTTCAGACCAGTTGAGAGGGGTACGACACTTCCTGCCATATAGAATTTTGAATGGGGCCTTGCCCGAACTTGCTTGAAAACTGTTGTTGTAGGAGAATTCAGCATATGGAAGACAATCCTCCCACTTCATGCCGAAGGAGATCGCACAAGCCCTGAGCATATCTTCAAGAATCTGATTGACACGCTCGACTTGACCGCTAGTTTGAGGATGGAAAGTTGTGCTGAAGCGGATGTTGGTGCCCATGGCCTTCTGAAAAGAATCCCAAAACTTGGAGGTAAAGATGCTGCCACGGTCTGAAGAGATCACCTCTGGAATACCGTGCAGAGAGACAATTCGAGAGGTGTAGAGCTCCACCAATTGAGCTGCAGTGATAGACTCTTTGATAGGCAGAAAGTGAGCCACTTTGGTGAGTTTGTCGATGACAACGTATATCGCATCATTGCCACGTTTGGACTTTGGAAACCCAGTCACGAAGTCCATCTCAATGTGGTCAAACTTCCAGTTTGGAATGGCAAGAGGTTGGAGGAGACCAGCTGGCCTTTGGTGTTCTGCCTTCACCCTTCTGCAGACAGCACATTCATTCACGAACTGAGCAATCTCGCGCTTCATTCGAGTCCACCAATAAGCCTTCTTGAGGTCCTGATACATCTTCGTGCTCCCAGGGTGGATGGAGAGGAGAGAATTGTGAGCCTCATTCATGATCACTTTACGAAGGTCACCTTTGGGCACAACAATATGATCCTCAAAGAAGAGAGTATCCTTGTCATCAAGGCGGTAGCACTTGTACTTGGGTTGACTCTTGGCAATCCAAATCTTCACCTTCTTCACCATAGCATCAAGAAGCTGAGCTTGGCGAATCTGGTCTTCCAAGGTAGGAGAGACTTGAAGGTTGGCGAGGAAACCTTGAGGAACAACTTGCAGATTAAGTTTGCGGAAAGCTTCATAAAGCTCGGGTTGATAAGGCTTGAGAATCAGACTGTTGCAATAAGCCTTTCTGCTCAATGCATTAGCAATACATTGGCCTTGCCTGGAGTATACTCTATACTCGGATTATACTCTTGAATCATTTCGACCCATCGAGTCTGCCTGAGGTTGAGATTAGGCTGAGTGAAGATGTACTGGAGACTCTTGTGATTAGTGAAAATGTCCACTTTTCTTCCCAATAAGAGATGTCTCCAAGTCAGAAGAGCATGTACAACTGCCGCCAACTCGAGGTCATGAGTGGGGTAGTTCTTCTCGTTGGGCTTCAACTGGCGAGACGTATAAGCCACAACTTTCTTCTCTTGCATCAACACTGCGCCGAGACCTTGGAGGGAGGCATCGCAAAAGATCTCGTACGGTTTGGATTCATCAGGAGGAGTCAGAACTGGAGCAGTGACCAATTTGTCTTTCAAGGTGTTGAAAGCGATGTCACATTCCGGAGACCAAACGTACTTGACGTGCTTCTGGAGAAGATTGGAGAGAGGCTTCGCGATCTTAGAAAAGTTTTCAACGAATCTTCGACAATAGCTTGCGAGACCGAGGAAGCTACAGAGTTGCTTCACGTTCTAAGGTGGTTCCCAATTCACAATTGCAGACACCTTCTCAGGATTCACCGCAATGCCCTTGGCAGAGATGATATGCCCAAGATAAAGAACCTCATCGAGCCAAAATTCGCACTTGGCGTAGAACTGGTGTTCCCTGAGCTTATCGAGTACCAAACGCAAGTGCTTGGCATGATCTTCCTTGTTCTTCGAAAAGACCAGAATGTCGTCGAGATAGACCAAAACAAAGTCATTGGTGTAGGCGTTGAAGATGAAGTTCATCATGCGAGAGAACGTCAGAGGAGCGTTGACGAGGCCAAAAGACATGACAATGTATTCATAAGAACCATAGCTTGTCCTGAAAGCCGTCTTGGGAATATCTTGCTCACGGATTTGAATCTGGTGATAACCCATGCGGAGATCAAGCTTGGAGAAAACTTGGGCGCCTTTGAGTTGTTCGAACAGCTCATTGATGTTGGGAAGTGGGTATTTGTTCTTGATAGTCTTCTTGTTCAATGGACGGTAATCGACACAAAGTCGGTCCGTTCCATCCTTCTTCTTCACAAAAAGAACTCCACAACCCCATGGAGAAGAACTAGGTCGGATGAGACCCATTCGCTCTTGAATATCTAGTTGCTTCTTCAGCTCCTTCAACTCTTCAGGTCCGAGCTTGTAAGGACGCTTGCACACTGGTTATGTGCCAGGCTCAAGATCAATGACGAATTCAACTGGCCGGTGCGGAGGCATTCCTGGAAGCTCTTCTAGAAAGACGTCTTGATATTCGCAAACAACTGGGATTCGCAAGATAGCATCTAGTTCACCCTTCTCATTGAGAGAAAACAGACGGATGGTATCATCACGAGCGGCAAAGACAATTACATCCTCAGACGAATGAGTCAATTGAATCTTCCTGGCTGCACAATCAAGATGCGCCTTGTGCTTAGAAATCCAATCCATTCCGAGAATAAGATCAATATCCGAGTCGCCCAGAACAATAGGAGAAGCTAGAAATTTATAGTCACCCAACATGATAGTAATATCCGGGACGCAGAAATTAGCTATCATTTGCTTGCCCGGTGACACAATTTGCAAGGAACTTTGCAGATACTGATAATCACACTCATACTTAGATGCAAAAGGTTTGGAAATGAAACAGTGCGATGCACCAGTGTCAAAAAGAACTTTTGCAGGGATATCGTTAACAGGAAGGTTACCCATGATGACATCTGACGAGTCCTCTTCCTGAGCTGCATTCATCAAGTTGACCTTGGCGTGCTTGGGGTTATGCTTGACCACAGCTGTACTTGCCGATCTCATAGGAGGAGGAGGAGGAAGACGCCTCTGATTGAAGCACTTGTTGGCATAGTGACCCTCCTGTTGGCACTTGTTGCACGTGACCTCTAAAAGCGGACGGTGATACGGAGCACTCGATCTTGGAGCTTGAGACGAAGTCTTGTTCTGAAAGCCAGGGTTGGGTGGGTGGGAAGATCCACTGCCACCTTTGCTCTTCTGATATGGTTGACGGAACGGAGGAGGAGGAAGCCAATACTTCTGCTGCTTGGCCACTTGAGTAGAGGAAGAAGGAGTAGCATCTCTGACTCGCTTCTTGGAAGCATCACACCTCAGTTGAGCAGCCTCTTGCTTCAATCCCATGTTGTAGAACTCATCGTACCTCAAGGGCTCAAAGAGAACAAGAGCTAGCTGGATTTCTTCTCTGAGACCACCCCTGAACTGGTATATCATGCTCTTCTCGTGAGGGACGTCCTTCTTAGCAAAGCGGGCGAGCTTCTGAAACAACTTGTTGTAGTCATAGACAGACAAAGAGCCTTGCTTCAGGTTGCGGAATTCCTCACGCTTGCTTTCAACCACGCTTTGAGGAATATGATGAGCTTTGAAGTCTTGACGAAATTCATCCCAGGTAATCACACGGCCTCCTCTGGAATCTTTGTACTCCTGGAACCATTCTGCAGCTTGGTCTTTGAGTTGGAAGGAAGCGCACTTGACAAAGTCCTCAGGCCTGATGTTACTGCACTCGAAATGCTTACACAAGTCCACAAGCCAATCGTCAGCATCGGTTGCCTCAACACAATTGCTGAAAGTCTTTGGCCCGTTAGCAAGGAACTGGTTGAGTGTAGCAAAGTGATTCTGATTGTTGCCTTGGTTGCCTTGGTTCACTTGGTTGCGCTCTTGAAGAATTTGCATGATCAACTGCGTGTTTGCATTGGTTGCGGCCATCACAGCTTGCCATGCCTCCGGAGGAGGAGGAGGTGGTGGCGGATCCTGATTCTGATTCTGATTGCTGCTCTTAGCGGGAGCCATCCTGAAGAGGGTGACAACCATTAGCACATTGACAGATAAAATGAAGCTGAATCAAACGGGTTGAAATTGCAACATATAGTCTTCACATCCGAACAAAATGAACGAATGCATTCCACTTGAAATGGTCACATATCCATAAATTGAGAAGCCACTTAGAATTTAGGTAGAGGAATAATCAACAAGGTACGGATCAAGAACGAATACTCGGTACGAAATCCCAATCTCAAACCAAATATTCGTGGAAGAAGAACTAGAGCTACAAGAATTCCCACCTATGAAACTCCTGAACCTTTCCGGTTATGCAATCAGGTGTTGGGGATACAGGGGAAGCATAATATCTCACCCAAATCTAGCAAATCCTACATCCAGCTGTATCCATCCTTCAACACATAACCGAGAAAAACTTTGGAAACCATCTACAACCTTTGAAAAGCATCCGTTATACAAGTTATGGCAATACTCCCGAACTCCCGCCCCAGTACTGGGTGGCGTCGAGGTTATCTCACCAACGGACTGCATAAAAGAGATTTTCGATGTCGGCGTACTAAACTCAGGTATTCCAGAACTGCAACGATAAAATTGTGACGACAACACCTCGGAGCTCAACTCCCGGGACACTGCCTCAACCCCTAAAGACAGGAGGCACCAAGAACAATGTTCTCGTCACAAAACCATCGGAACGATTCCAAGATACCCGCCTGATCCTAATTTTTTTTTAGTGAAATTTGAGAAGAGAAGAGTCAAAACTCTACGTCAGGATGCCTTACCAGAGCGATGAGGAGACTGGGAGTAAAAAGAATTCCTAAACTCTCCGATATATAATTCCTAAATGACTCAAAATAGTTTTCTAGACTCAACAATGGCTGCTAAAAACGATCAAGCAGTGGGGGCTCCTAAGGTCGGGGAAGGCTCTGATTACCAACTTGTAACGCCCTCGATGCGGCTATATCTCCTACGTGTCGAAGCACGACTTAGAGGCATAACCGCATTGAAAGCAATGTCGCAAGTTAGGCAATCATCACAACATCCCATGTAATATAGATAATAAAAGGGGAGATACATAGTTGGCTTACACTCGCCGCGTCAATCAAAGTACATAAATAGCATTACATCATCCAATCACTCATGGCCCGACTACGGCACCAAAATAAAAGATCAACCCAACATGCGACATGGTCCTGATCGCCCCAACTGGGCACCACTACTGATCATCAGGGAAAGACACATAGTAACGGCGTGAGTCCTCGTTGAACTCCCACTTGAGCTCAAGCACGTCATCTGGAACGGAGTCATCAGGCCCTGCATCTGGTTTGGAAGTAATCTGTGAGCCACAGGGACTCAGCAATCCCGCACCCTCGCGATCAAGACTATTTAAGCTTAAAGGTAAGGCAAGGTAATATATGTGGAGCTGCAGCAAGCGACTAGCATATATGGTGGCTAACCTGTTCGCAAAAGAGAGCGAGAAGAGAAGGCAAAGCGTGAACGAATAACTAGAGAACAACCTGCGACAAGCATTACTCCAACACCGTGTTCACTTCTCGGACTTCGTCGAGAAGAGACCATCACGGTAACTCACACAGTTGATTCATTTTAATTAAGTTAAGGTTCAAGTTATCTACAAGCGGACATTAACAAATTCCCATCTGCCCATAACCGCGGGCACGGCTTTCGAAAATTCAAATCCCTGCAGGGGAGTCCCAACTTAGCCCATGACAAGCTCTCACGGTCAACGAAGGAATAGACCTCCTCCCGAGACATTCCGATCAGGCTCGGTATCCCGGTTCTACAAGACACTTCGACAAGTTAAAACAAATCCAGCAACACCGCCCGAATGTGCCGACAAATCCCGATAGGAGCTGCACATATCTCGTTCTCAGGGCACACTCAGATGAGCTCTCCATACAACTAAAACCAAACCTCGAGTTTCCCCGAGGGGGCGCTGCACGGGACTCTAGTTCGGACCAACACTCAGAGGAGCACTGGCCCGGGGGGGGGGGGGTTTAAATAAGATGACCCTCGGGCTCCGGAAACCCAAGGGAAAAAGAGGCTAGGTGGCAAATGGTAAAACCAAGGTTGGGCATTGCTGGAAAAGCTTTATTCAAGGCGAACTATCAAGGGGTTCCCATTATAACCCAACCGCGTAAGGAACGCAAAATCCGGGAACATAACACTGATATGACGGAAACTAGGGCGGCGAGAGTGGAACAAAACACTAGGCAAAAGGCCGAGCCTTCCACCCTTTACCAAGTATATAGATGCATTAAGATAACAAGGCAATATAATGATATCCCAACAAGTAAATAATGTTCCAATAAGGAACGGTCTCCAATCTTCAATTGCAACTAGCAACGCTATAAGAGGGGCTGAGAAAAGCGGTGACATAGCCAATCAACGGTTTGCTAGGACATGGTGGGTTAGAGGTTTGACATGGCAATTTGGGAGGCATGATAAGCAAGTGGTAGGCATCATAGCATAGGCATAGCAAAAGAGCGAGCATCTAACAAAGCAGAGATAGTAGTGATTTCGAGGGTATGATCATCTTGCCTGTAAAGTTGTCAGAGTTGACTGGATCCTCGAAAGCAAACTCAACGGGCTCCTCGTTAGCGAACTCGTCTCCCGGCTCTACCCAAACAAGACAAACAAGCAAACGGAACACAAATCAACCACGTGCAAAGCTCAAACAACATGATGCAAACATGGTATGCTATGCGGAATGCGATAAGTGATGCATATGAAAGATTTGACAAAAAAATGAATGAACCTGGCCTCAACTTGGAAATCCAAGTGTGCCACTGGAAAGGTGAGGTGAAATCGCTTGAAAATGATATAAAGAACGCCGGAATCGGAGCCACGGTTTAGAAATGGCAAGCAATTCAAATATGACACCGGTCTGCGATACACAGCAAGTAGCCATCTAAATGCAACAAGTTAAACATGCTACAGCACCCAAACATGGAAACAAAATACATGGCAGGGATCCATTCATGATGCTTAACAAAAGATGAACACTAAGCTACGGCCAATTCATCCATTAACAGGTTCAAACAAGCATGGCAAAAATGCATTTGGTAAACAAATTTCAGACTTTGTGAAATTAACACTTGTCTGGAATTTCAGATCAGATAGCATAATTTGGAGCACGGAAACTATATGCTACAGGGTCTGAACATGGCAAAGTAAAGCATGGAATGGAGCTACACAAAGAGCTTAACAAAAGTCCCTTAGTGACCTTGAGCCAAAAGGGATTAGAAAATACATTTGCAAGCATATGAACATGGAAAAAACATAATCAGTTCTCAAACTTAGTGAAAACTGGAGCATGCAAAAATAGATATCAAGTAGGCATGTTTACGAGCTCGATGCACTCACTACAGAGCAAGATATGACAATCTAAGCATACACCCATCAAGAATACACATTATACAAGCTAGAAATGGCAAGAACAATAACATAGCATGCACGGATCAACTACAACATCCTCGGCAAAATCGTTAACAAGTAGACAATCTGCCCAGATTCACGAAATAGCAAAAGTAGAGCTCGATTGACTCAAGCTAGGGTGCTCCATAATTGCAAACAAAGACATGGATGGATAGGGCACTACAATATTAACAAAACATTCGTACTGATCATCCTCAAAATAGGCACGGATCACTAGGAAACAACATGAACATATGGCATATTGATATAAACAGATCAAGGACTTACTGGAATTGCTAAGTCCCTGAAATCAGCATTAACGATTGCCCCACTTTGCAAGCTTGTGATAGTCACCACACACATCACAAAAATACATGGGTTGCACCTCTGGAAAGATGGCAAAACATATAACAAAACACATGTAGAGCTCAGGGACATAACATGCACACAATAATCATGGCAAAAATGACAAATATCTAATTGGAGCAGCAGATCTGACAATTATCTCAAATAGCATTCTTCCAACAGCATTTCGGGCATCAAGATGAACTCAAATGAAAATGATGCAATGAGATTAAATGATGTACTCTCTGAGATGAACATATTGATATGCTATATTCCCAAAACGGAGCTACGGGTGCGGAGATACGACATGACGAACATAGCAAAATAATTAGGGTTTCGGGGCAAAAAGTCAACCGAGATATTTCAGATCTAGATCCGGCCGGGTACTGTAGCAGCGGCGCGGACTTCGAGGTTCGTCGTCGGACTTGCCGGAGACGGAGTTGACCACCGAAGGAGGAGTTTGGCGCGGGGACGGCCGGAGTGGGACTTAGGGCTGCGGGCGAGGATGCGGCGGTCCGGATCCGCCGGAGTAGAGGCGAGGGCGGCACCCTGGCGCGGCGACGGACGAACACCGGCGGGGAGGCGGCGGATGGCGGCGGGAGAGTGGAGAGGCGGCGGGGCGCGGGGCCCGGTCGGGCGGCGGGGAGGGCCGGTGCTGGGCCTGCGGGCCCGTGTCGATGGCAGCGGCGAAGAGGTCCCCCGGGGACACGTGGCAGCGTGTGATAGGTCCGGGCGGAGCGGCGGACGTGTCCGGCCGGACCGGACGTGTCCGGCGCGGCGTGAGGTGGTGGAACTAGGGTTTCGGACGAGGGGATCCGCGAATTTTGAGGAGGGGGTCTATATATAGAGGTAGAGGGAGCTAGGAGTGTCCAAATGCGGTGCGGTTTTCGGCCACGCGATCGTGATCGAATGCTCTAGATGATGGAGAGGGTTTTGGTGGGTTTGGGGCCAAATTGGAGGGGTGTTGGGCTGAAACAAACACAAGGCCTTTTCGGTCCCTCGTTTAACCGTTGGAGCATCAAACGAAGTCCAAATGGTACGAAACTTGACAGGCGGTCTACCAGTAGTAAATCAAGGCCGCTTGGCAAGTCTCGGTCCAGTCCGGAAACGTTTAATCCCCACACATGAAAGAAAGGTAGAAATGACCACCGGAGGAGAACGGAGCACCGGAATGCAAAACGGACAACGGGGAAAATGATCGAATTCATGAGACGAACATGTATGCAAATGCAATGCACATGATGACATGATATGATATGCATGACAACAACAACAACACACAGAGACCAAAACCCGATAAAATAACTTAACGCCGGAAACGGCAAGAGTTGGATTACATATTAGGAAAATCATATCCGGGGTGTTACACTCATGTTACCATCCATCTTAGACGCATGATACGTCTCCAACGTATCTATAATTTTTGATTGCTCCATGCTATATTATCTACTGTTTTGGACATTATTGGGCTTTATTATCCACTTTTATATTATTTTTGGGACTAACCTATTAACCGGAGGCCCAGCCCAGAATTGCTGTTTTTTGCCTGTTTTAGGATTTCGAAGAAACGGAATATCAAACGGAGTCCAAACGGAATGAAACCTTCGGGAACGTTATTTTCTCAACGAATAAGACCAGAGAGACTTGTACCCTACATGAAGAAAGGAAATGGGAGGCTACGAGGTAGGGGGCGCGCCCACCCCCACCAGGCGCGCCCTCCACCCTCATGGGCCCCCTGTTGCTCCACCGACGTACTCCTTCCTCCTATATATATCCACGTACCCCTAAACGATCAGATACGGAGCCAAAACCCTAATTCCACCACTGTAACCTTCTGTATCCACGAGATCCCATCTTGGATCCTATTTCGGAGCTCCGCCGGATGGGGCATCGATCATGGAGGGCTTCTACATCAACACCATAGCCCCTCCGATGAAGTGTGACTAGTTCACCTCAGACCTACGGGTCCATAGTTAGTAGCTAAATGGCTTCTTCTCTCTTTTCGGATCTCAATACAATGTTCTCCCCCTCTCTTGTGGAGATCTATTCGATGTAATCTTCTTTTTGCGGTGTATTTGTTGAGACCGATGAATTGTGGGTTTATGATCAAGTCTATCTATGAATAATATTTGAATCTTCTCTGAATTCTTTTATGTATGATTGGTTATCTTTGCAATTCTCTTCGAATTATCAGTTTGGTTTGGCCTACTAGATTGATCTTTCTTGCAATGGGAGAAGTGCTTAGCTTTGGGTTCAATCTTGTCACGATGGCTCAAGATAATACTAAATTGTGTGACTTCACCAAAACCAACAACAACGATTTTATTAGCACTCCGATTGCTCCTCTTACCGATGTTGAATCTTGTGAAATTAATACTGCCTTGCTGAATCTTGTCATGAAAAATCCGTTCTCCGGCCTTCCTAGTGAAGATGCCGCTACCCATCTAAATAGCTTCGTTGATTTGTGTGACATGCAAAAGAAGAAAGATGTGGATAATGATATTGTTAAATTGAAGCTATTTCCTTTTTCGCTTAGAGATCGTGCTAAAGCTTGGTTTTCGTCTTTGCCTAAAAATAGTATTGATGCATGGAACAAGTGCAAAGATGCTTTTATCTCTAAGTATGTTCCTCCCGCTAAGATCACCTCTCTTAGAAACGATATTATGAATTTTAAGCAACTTGATCATGAACATGTTGCACAAGCTTGGGAGAGAATGAAATTAACGATACGTAATTGCCCTACTCATGGTTTAAATTTCTGGATGATTGTTCAGAATTTTTATGCCAGATTGAATTTTGCTTCTAGAAATCTTTTAGATTCGGCCGCGAGAGGCACTTTTATGGAAATCACTTTAGGAGAAGCTACTAAACTCCTAGATAATATTATGGATAATTATTCTCAATGGCATACTGAAAGATCTACTAATAAAAAGGTGCATGTGATAGAAGAAATTAATGTTTTGAGTGGAAGATGGATGAACTTATGAAATTATTTGCTAGTAAGAGTGTTTCTTATGATCCTAATGATATGCCCTTGTCTACTTTGATTGAGAATAATAATGAATCTATGGATGTGAATTTTGTTGGTATGAACAATTTTGGTAACAACGCATATAGAGGAAATTTCAATCCTAGTCCTTATCCTAGTAATCCCTCTAGTAATTATGATAATTCCTACAACAATTCTTATGGAAATTATAATAAGATGCCCTCTGATTTTGAATCTAATATTAAAGAATTTATTACTTTGCAAAAGAATTTTAATGCTTTGATTGAAGAAAAATTGCTTAAGATTGATGATTTGGCTAGGAACGTTGATAGAATTTCTCTTGATGTTGATTCTTTGAAACTTAGATCTATTACACCTAAGCATGATATCAATGAGTCTCTCAAAGCCATGAGAATTTCCATTGATGAGTGCAAAGAAAGAACCGCTAGGATGCGTGCTAAGAAAGATGCCTTTATAAGAGCGTGTTCTTCTAGTTCCTATGAAAATAAAGATGAAGATCTAAAAGTTATTGATGTGTCCCTTATTAAATCTTTGTTTTGCAATATTAATCTTGATAATGATGGGACTGAATATGATCCACCTTTAACTAGAAGGCGTTCTAAGAATTCGGAATTTGTTGATCTTGATGCTAAAATTGATAAAGGTGGGATTGAAGAAATTAAAACCCTAGATGTTGCTAAACCCACTATTATGGATTTCAAGGAATTTAACTATGAAAATTGCTCTTTGATTGATTGTATTTCCTTGTTGCAATCCGTGCTAAATTCTCCTCATGCTTATAGTCAAAATAAAGCATTTACTAAACATATCGTTGATGCCTTGATGCAATCTTATGAAGAAAAACTTGAATTGGAAGTTTCTATCCCTAGAAAACTTTATGATTAGTGGGAACCAACTATTAAAATTAAAATTAAAGATTGCTTCATGTGATTTATGTGATTTGGGTGCTAGTGTTTCCACGATTCCAAAGACTTTGTGTGATTTGTTAGGTTTCCTTGATTTTGATGATTGCTCTCTAAACTTGCACCTTGCGGATTCCACTATTAAGAAACCTATGGGAAGAATTAATGATGTTCTTATTTTTGCAAATAGGAATTATGTGCCCATAGATTTTATTGTTCTTTACATAAATTGCAATCCTTCATGTCCTATTATTCTTGGTAGACCTTTCCTTAGAACGATTGTTGCAATTATTGATATGAAGGAAGTAAATATTAGATTCAAAATTCCATTAAGGAAAGGCATGGAAAACTTTCCTAGAAAGAAAATTAAATTACCTTATGAATCTATTATGAGAGCCACTTATGGATTGCCTACCAAAGATGACAATACCTAGATCTATTCTTGCTTGTTATGCCTAGCTAGGGGCATTAAACGATAGCGCTTGTTGGGAGGCAACCCAACATTATTTTTATTCCTTGATTTTTGCTCCTATTTAGTAATAAATAATTTATCTAGCCTCTTTTTTGGTTGTGTTTTTTGTGTTTAATTAGTGTTTGTGCCAAGTAGAACCGTTGGGAAGACTTGGGGAAAGTCTTGTTGAACTTGCTGTAAAAAACAGAAACTTTAGCGCTCACGAGAACTGCTTCCATTTTTATTTGGAAAGATATATTTAGTTAATTCTTTTTGAATATGATTAATATATAAATTCCTCAGGTCCAGAAATTTATTTTAGAATTTTTTGGGTTCCAGATCTTGCGCTAGCTACAGATTACTACAGACTGTTCTGTTTTTGACAGATTCTGTTTTCGTGTGTTGTTTGCTTATTTTGATGAATCTATGTCTAGTAAAATAGTTTATAAACCATAGATAAGTTTGAATACAGTAGGTATAACACCAATATAAATAAATAATGAGTTCATTACAGTACCTTGAAGTGGTCTTTTGTTTTCTTTCGCTAACGGAGCTCACGAGATTTTCTACTTGAAGTTTTGTGTTGTGAAGTTTTCAAGTTTTGGGTAAAGATTTGATGGATTATGAAACAAGGAGTGGAAAGAGCCTAAGCTTGGGGATGCCCATGGCACCCCCAAGATAATCTAAGGACACCTAAAATCCAAAGCTTGGGGATGCCCCGGAAGGCATCCCCTCTTTCGTCTACTTCTATCGGTAACTTTACTTGGAGCTATATTTTTATTCGCCACATGATATGTGTTTTGCTTGGAGCATCTTGTATGATTTGAGTCTTTTCTTGTTAGTTTACCACAATCATCCTTGCTGTACACACCTTTTGAGAGAGCCATACATGATTTGGAATTTGTTAGAATACTCTATGTGCTTCGCTTATATCTTTTGAGTTATATAATTTTGCCCTAGTACTTCACTTATATATTTTAGAGCACGGTGGTGGATTTGTTTAATAGAAACTATTGATCTCTCATGCTTCACTTAGATTATTTTGAGAATCTTAATAGCATGGTAATTTGCTTAAAATCCTAATATGCTAGGTATTCAAAGTTAGTAAAATTTTCTTATGAGTGTGTTGAATACTATGATAAGTTTGATACTTGATAATTGTTTTGAGATATGGAGATGGTGATATCAAAGTCATGCTAGTTGAGTAGTTGTGAATTTGAGAAATACTTGTTTTAAATTTTGTGATTCCCGTAGCATGCACGTATGGTGAACCGTTATGTGATGAAGTCGGAGCATGATTTATTTATTGATTGTCTTCCTTATGAGTGGTGGTCGGGGACGAGCGATGGTCTTTTCCTACCAATCTATCCCCCTAGGAGCATGCGCGTAATACTTTGCTTTGATAACTTGTAGATTTTTGCAATAAGTATATGAGTTCTTTATGACTAATGTTGAGTCCATGGATTATACACACTCTCACCCTTCCACCTTTGCTAGCCTCTCTAATACCGCACACCTTTCGCCGGTATCATACACCCACCATATACCTTCCTCAAAACAGCCACCATACCTACCTATTATGGCATTTCCATAGCCATTCCGAGATATATTGCCATGCAACTTTCCACCATTCCGTTTATTATGACACACTCCATCATTGTCATATTGCATAGCATGATCATGTAGTCGACATCGTATTTGTGGAAAAGCCACCGTTCATAATTCTTTCATAGATGTCACTCATGAGTCATTGCATATCCCGGTACACAGCCGGAGGCATTCATATAGAGTCATATTTTGTTCTAAGTATCGAGTTGTAATTGTTGAGTTGTAAGAAAAATAAAAGTGTGATGATCATCATTATTAGAGCATTGTCCCAGTGAGGAAAGGATGATGGAGACTATGATTCCCCCACAAGTCGGGATGAGACTCCGGACGAAAAATAAAAAAAGAGAGAAAGAAAAGAGGCCATAAAAAAGAAAAAAAAGAAAATGCCCAAATAAAAAATGAGAGAAAAAGAGAGAAGGGACAATGTTACTATCCTTTTACCACACTTGTGCTTCAAAGTAGCACCATGATCTTCATAGTAGAGAGTCTCTCATGTTATCACTTTCATATACTAGTGGGAACTTTTCTTTATAGAACTTGGCTTGTATATTCCAATGATGAGCTTCCTCAAAATGCCCTAGGTCTTCATGAGCAAGCAAGTTGGATGCACACCCACTTAGTTTCTTTTTGAGCTTTCATATACTTATAGCTCTAGTGCATCCATTGCATGGCAATCCCTACTCACTCACATTGATATCTATTGATGGGCATCTCCATAGCCCGTTGATACGCCTAGTTGATGTGAGACTATCTTCCCCTTGTTGTCTTCTCCACAACCACCACTCTATTCCACCTATAGTGCTATGTCCATGGCTCACACTCATGTATTGCGTGAAGATTGAAAAAGTTTTGAGAATGTCAAAAGTATGAAACAATTGCTTGGCTTGCCATCGGGGTTGTGCATGATTTAAATATTTTGTGTGGTGAAGATAGAGCATAGCCAGACTATATGATTTTGTAGGGATAACTTTCTTTAGCCATGTTATTTTGAGAAGACATAATTGCTTTGTTAGTATGCTTGAAGTATTATTATTTTTATGTCAATATTAAACTTTTGTCTTGAATCTTTCAGATCTGAATATTCATACCACAATTAAGAAGAATTACATTAAAATTATGCCAAGTAGCACTCCGCATCAAAAATTCTGTTTTTATCATCTACCTACTCGAGGACGAGCAGGAATTAAGCTTGGGGATGCTTGATACGTCTCCAACGTATCTATAATTTTGATTGCTCCATGCTATATTATCTACTGTTTTGGACATTATTGGGCTTTATTATCCAATTTTATATTATTTTTGGAACTAACCTATTAACCGGAGGCCTAGCCCAGAATTGCTGTTTTTTGCCTGTTTTAGGGTTTCGAAGAAAAGGAATATCAAACGGAGTCCAAACGGAATGAAACCTTCGGGAACGTGATTTTCTCAACGAATAAGACCAGAGAGACTTGGACGCCACGTCAAGAAAGGAAACAGGAGGCCACGAGTTAGGGGGGCGCGCCCACCCCCACGAGGCACGCCCTCCACCCTCATGGGCCCCCTGTTGCTCCACCGATGTACTCCTTCCTCCTATATATATCCACGTACCCCCAAACAATCAGATACGGAGCCAAAACCCTAATTCCACCGCCGTAACCTTCTGTATCCACGAGATCCCATCTTGGGACCTGTTCTGGAGCTCCGTCGGAGGGGGCATCGATCACGGAGGGCTTCTACATCAACACCATAGCCCCTCCGATGAAGTGTGAGTAGTTCACCTCAGACCTACGGGTCCATAGTTAGTAGCCAGATGGCTTCTTCTCTCTTTTTGGATCTCAATACAATGTTCTCCCCCTCTCTTGTGGAGATCTATTCGATGTAATCTTCTTTTTGCGCTGTCTTTGTTGAGACCGATGAATTGTGGGTTTATGATCAAGTCTATCTATGAATAATATTTGAATCTTCTCTGAATTCTTTTATGTATGATTGGTTATCTTTGCAATTCTCTTCGAATTATCAGTTTGGTTTGGCCTACTAGATTGATCTTTCTTGCAATGGGAGAAGTGCTTAGCTTTGGGTTCAATCTTGCGGTGTCCTTTCCCGGTTACAGTAAGGGCAGCAAGGCACGTATTGTATTGTTGCCATCGAGGATAACATGATGAGGTTTTCTTCATATTGCATGAGTCTATCCCTCTACATCATGTCATCTTGCTTAAGGCATTACTCTGTTTTTAACTTAATACTCTAGAGGCATGCTGGATAGCGGTCGATGAGTGGAGTAATAGTAGTAGATGCAGGCAGGATTCGGTCTACTTGTCTCGGACGTGATGCCTATATACATGATCATACCTAGATATTCTCATAACTATGCTCAATTCTGTCAATTGCTCAACAGTAATTTGTTCACCCGTCGTAGAATACTTATGCTCTCGAGAGAAGCCACAAGTGAAACCTATGGCCCCTGGGTCTATCTTTATCATATTAATCTCGTACTACTTAGTTATTTCCTTTGCTATTTACTTTCCTTTATTTTACATTGCATCTTTTATCATAAAAATACCAAAAATATTATCTTATCATATCATCAGATCTCACTCTCGTAAGTGGCCCTATGGGGATTGACAACCCCTATTTGTGTTGGTTGCGAGGATTTATTTGTTTTGTGGAGGTGCGAGGGACTCGCGCGTAGCCTCCTACTGGATTGATACCTTGGTTCTCAAAAACTGAGGGAAATACTTACGCTACTTTGCTGCATCATCCCTTCCTCTTCGGGGAAAACCAACGTAGTGCTCAAGAGGTAGCAACGCACAGTTCGGGACCCCTACCCGAGATCCGCCGGTTTTGACACCGACATTGGTGCTTGATGGATCCTTCGATCATCGGTAGTGATGCAGTCCAGGGTGAGGTTTTCCTCCCCGGACAGATCTGTGTATTCGGCGGCTTCGCACTGCGGGTCTATTCGCTTGGCCATCTGGAGCAGATCGAGAGCTACGCCCCTGGCCATCAGGTCAGATTCGGAAACTTAAACTACACTGCCGACATCCGCGGAGACTTGATCTTCGACGGATTCGAGCCCGTGTTAGGTGCGCCGCACAGTCACGACGAGCATGACGTAACTCTGCCGTCGGACAGTGTTCGGGAGATCACATCTGCAACTACTCTGGCCATCAATCTGGAGCAAATTGCGCCATCCGAGAGTGGAGGGATAGACCCTGCCATGGAGGATGCACTCTCAGTGGCGATAGAGTCGGATACTGACTTCACTCCTTACGAGAGCCGTGTCGAACAACCACTGGATTCACCTCCGGCCATGGACTCCGAGCCGCTTACATCTGTGCCCGTCAAATCCGACTGGGCGCCGATCATGGAGTTCACCTCCGCGGATATCTTTTAGCACTCGCCCTTCGATGATGTACTAAATTCATTGGGGTCTCTCTCCCTGTCAGGAGAACCTTGGACGAACTATGTCCGGCTAGAATGGGATGCGGACGACGAAGAAATTTGCTGCCCACCCACCACCCACTTAGTAGCCACTGTCGATGATTTAACTGACATGCTCGACTTCGACTCTGAAGACATCGACGGTATGGACGATGATACAGGAGACGAGCAGGAACCACCGCCCACAGGGTGTTGGACCGCTACCTCATCATATGACATATATATGGTGGACACCCCTAAAGAAGGCAATGGCGACGATACATCGGAGGATGACCCCTCCAAGAAGCAACCCAAGCGCCGACGTCAGCGGCGCCACTCTAAGTCCCGCCACAGCAAAAGTAGTGATACCGGCACAGGAGATAATAACACTCCGGATAGTGCCGAAGACAACCACAATCCCCTCCAGCACGATGTAGAGCCGGAGGATGAACAAGCCAACCCTCCAGAGCAGGAAACAGATGGAGAACCGGAGGAGGACAATTACATGCCTCTCTCCGAAGACGAGGCGAGCCTTGGTGACGAAGAATTTATCGTGCCTGAGGACCCCGTCGAACAGGAGCGCTTCAAGTGCGCACTTATGGCCACAGCAAATAGCCTGAAGAAAAAGCAACAATAGCTTCAAGCTGATCAAGACTTGCTAACAGACAGATGGACCGAAGTCCTTGCGGCCGAGGAATATGAACTCGAGCGCCCCTCCAAGAGTTACCCAAAACGCAGGTTTCCACCTCACCTCGAGGAGGAAGCATTGAAACCTCATTCACCAGTGTATGATGTAGCTGAACGGCCACTGCGTGGCCGAGCCAGAGAGGCGTTTCAGCCTGAAGTTCAGCCTGCACCCCGCCGCCACTCAATAAAAAATACCAAGGCCCGGGGCAACACACGGGACCTGCGAGACGTATTGGACAGTAAGGCAAAACTTGCAAGGTCAATATACGGGTCACGGGCACGCGCGCCAACACGGGACGATGATCGTCGCGCCGGATGCACCAAAAGCAAATCCGGCCGGGCTGAATATAGCAGACAAGACTCATATGAATTGCGTCGGGATATAACCCGGCACAGAGGCGCCGCACACCCCCTATGCTTCACTGATGAAGTTATGGATCACGAATTCCCGGAGGGTTTCAAACCCGTAAATATCGAATCATATGATGGTAAAACAGATCCCGCTATATGGATTGAGCTATATGGATCACGAATTTCCTCCTTCACATCCACATGGCTCGCAATGATCTACATGCCATCACGTACCTCCCACTATAACTCAATGGACCATCTCGGCATTGGCTGAATAGCTTGCCAGTAGACTCCGTCGGCAGTTGGGAGGATCTGGAAGACGCATTCCTTGACAACTACTAGGGCACTTATGTGCGACCACCGGATGCTGATGACTTGAGCCATATAACTCAGCAGCCAGGGGAATCGGCCAGACAATTCTGGACACGATTCCTGACTAAGAAAAACCAAATTGTCGACTGTCCGGATGTAGAGGCCTTAGCGACATTCAAGCATAACATCCGCGACGAGTGGCTTGCCCGGCACCTCGGCCAAGAGAAGCTGAAGTCTATGGCAGCCCTCACGACACTCATGACCCGCTTTTGCGCGGGCGAGGATAGCTGGCTGGCTCGCAGCAACAACCCATCCAGGAATCCGGGCACCCCGGATAACAAAGATGCCAACGGCAAACCATGACGCAATAAACACAAGCACCGCAAATATTGTGATAAAACCAATAATACGGCAGTTAATGCCGGGTTCAGGGTCTCAAAGCCCGGTCAGCAGAAAGGGCCGCCCAAAAATACAAATACAGGTCCATCCAGTCTAGACCGCATACTCGCTCGCTAATGCCAAATTCATGGAACCCCAGAAACGCCAGCCACCCATACCAACAGAGAATGATGGGTCTTCAAAGAAGCCGACAAGGCAGGTGCCAAAAACGAAGAGGGGTCTCAAAGCGACGATAGCGACGAAGAGCCCAGATTTCTGAACACAAGAGGGCAAAAGAAACTCCCCCCATACTCAATCGGTGAATGTGGTAAATACCACCCAAACGGCCCACTTTGACCAAATATACACCCTTAAGGATGGCGGCTCAACGGAACCCGCCATCCCACAATATAAGCTAGGGCCGGTCACCTTCAACCGCACGGATCGTCCGATCAATGCCAACCGGGGCAATCCAGCCGCACTAATCCTCGACCCAATAGTAAACGGGTTCCACCTCACTCGAGTCCTTATGGTCGGAGGTAGCAGTTTAAATCTGCTTTACCAGGATACCGTGCGCAAGATGGGCATCGATCAATCAGCGATCAAGCCCACTAAGGCCACTTTTAGAGGTATCATACCAAGTATGGAGGTCAGCTGTACAGGCTCCATTCCCCTCGAGGTAACCTTCGGATCACCAGAAAATTACCGTACCGAAGAGTTAATCTTTGAAATCACCCCTTTCCGCAGTGACTATCAAGCACTGCTCGGGCGAACCGCGTTCGCTCGATTCAACGCGGTGCCACATTATGCCTACCGTAAGCTCAAAATGCCCGGTCCACGCGGTGTCATCATGGTTCATGGCAAGGCCAAATTTTCTTTCGACACCAACAAATACATCACTGCCTTAGCAGCAGGAACACCGGGCAGCACCTTGCAGCCAAACCTCGAGTCGACACCTAGGCTCCCGTACACCGTCAAGGGGCTCTGAACCACTTTGCGGAAGGATACTCCAGCTCGTCCAGGGTTCAATTAAACACTCCGGCAAAGGCCACAACAGGCCGAACTCAGCAGCTCAACCGTCCTCCGGCACGCAAACATTTCTTATATTTCCTTCGCAGGTTCACCTTGGCACCGACCAGGACGGACTCCACAGAGACAGCTCGAACGCGCCTGGGATCCTTAGACATTCCCCCCAGCGACCGTCCGGCTACAATACGGACCCGCACTCAACCTCTTCCCCCTGGTCACAGCAGGTTCCGCCATCACAACTCCTTTTTTATCACATTACTTGTACCATACGCATAGACGTATTATTTATACAATATGCGGATTCATATGATGTATACTTACTGGTTATTTCTTATCGAAATCATTTCGTCAAATGGCATCCGAACACAGCGGTATGCCCTAAATATGCTAGGGGCTTCATTTTCCCCGTAACACGGCAATAAAAGTCCGAACACCTTTACGGGAGTTCGGCATCCCGAACTTATAGCATTATATGCATCAGCTTTGAATCATGCCTTGGGTCAATAGTTGGGTTTGCCCGGCTCCTATGTTTTGGTACCTTATGTTCCGCTATATCGGCTAAGGTAGCATTGGGAGAACTACTGCGGTTGTGTCCCGGTTCTTCTGGACGAGCACCTCAATAGAGAAAGCCGAAAACTGACTGTCATGATAAGGCGAGAGCTGGTCAGCTGTTCGAGCGGTCATAAAACCTTTAAGGATTTCTCCCACACAATGCCATAACCAATGTAGCGTGCGATGGATCGGCTTTTTTCTTCGATCAGGCGCTTATAGAGCCCCTAGTACGGTCTTCCGAACACAAGGGGTTGCGCCGACCATACTAAAGCTCCTCTGGCTAAGTGAGAGTGATAAAGCCCTATAGTCCGATTGCCTGGTTCGTTGTGTTGAGCACCTCCCTTGGAGGACCCAAAACTGGGATAAAGAGTGCTTAGGTTTATCCCGAACACCCCCGTACTCCTTACGTGGGGGCAGAAGCCGACGACTGCCCAACTCTCAGCCTTAATATACAAACGGCCGCACAGGAGGGTAAACTTTTATAAAACAATCGACATATCAACGACCTTGTTAAACATTACAACGGATAATATGATCCGCATTCAGGGAAATATAATGTCCTTGGCACATAGCTCCGCCGCCAGGTAGGATCCTTTCAGGACACTCTTATAATATGATTCGGGCTTGCGGTGCTCCTTCCCCTCCGATGGTCCTTCGGTCACCAGCTTTTCGGCATCCATCTTCCCCTAGTGCACCTTTGCAAGGGCGAAGGCCATTCACGCTCCTTCTATACAGACCGACCGCTTGATGACGTCAAGTCGAGAGCAAGCGCTTATAAGCCGCCTTACGAGCCTGAAGTAGCTGCTTGGACTTGGTTCGACAGGCCATAGCCGGATAACCACATCTTTCATGGCTAGTTCCGCCGCCTTATGCAGTTCGATTAGCTGTTTCAGTTGATCGGCAAAAGGCACCTAATAATTCGGTGCCAAATACTAAGACCAAAAGAGCTTATCGGCGGTGTTCCTTCCTTCGGCTCGGTAGAAGTGAGCGGTATCTGATATACTGTGCGGAAGCTCGGCAAATACACCTGAGAAGTCTAGACTCACAATCAGAAACATAGTTTTTCCTTCAAATATTTTCTTTACATGGGAAAATCTTACCTACCGCAATCTTCCTCGCCTCTTGGATCCCTGCAGCGCACTTTGGGTTTCCCCCTGGGCGTCGCTCGTGGCTTGGCGTGCCTTGGTGAGTTCGGACTCTTTCTCCGTTAAACTTGCTCCAAGGCCTCACATTTACTTACGGCCTCTTGCAGCCCTTGCTCAGCTCTAATAACTCTGGCTTTGTGTTTCTCACGAAGAGCCCGCTCTGTGGCCGCCTTTTTCTCGGCCTCGGCAACGGCCCTTTTGAGGGCCTCGACTTCGGTCATAACTCCTAGCACAAATTATGCGGCTTATTTCATACTGAACATTTATCTCGCAATAAACGCACATAATACTGATGCATACCTTGTTTATCCCTCAACTGCATTTGAAATTGGTCAATTTATTCTCTGGCCTGCTCTAGACTTTGATTCATGCCGGCGATCTCCGTAGTGTGAGAGGCAGCAGCCGCTACAGGTATCTGCTTGAAACAGGAGAGAAATCAATGTCATTTAGTAAGTCTTCCTGAGATCATGAATTCGATCCCCTGTCCGGTTCTTTCTTTCACCAAACAGTGTATCAGGGGCTACTATCTATACTATGACACTCCTCGATAACTCATATAACATACCTCAAAGCCTTTTATAAGACTGATACAGGCTTTGTTCAGTCCACTCTCGGTCGACTGAATTTTCTCAATCACCGCGCCCATCAGGGCACGGTGTTCATCAACGATGGAGGCATCTCGTAGCGCCACCAACAAAGCATACGACACTTCTGGATGGACAGAGGTTGCCGGCGGAATCTTTTTCCCCACGCCTCCGGCCCCTGCGGTTCGACCTCCAGGCGCCGCCTTCACGGTTTTTTTCCTTTTATCCTTGGTCGGGATCCTTTTGGGATGAGGCCTCGGTGTTTGGCACCTGTTTGGAGAAAGGGTCCTTCGGGGGCGTCCCGCTCTCCACAGCGTTTGAGCTCAGCAGGTCCTCCGATGAGGATTGTTCGGTACGGGACCTCACCGGACTACAATAAGTATACGACTTAAGTTAAAATACTAAGCCACGATGAGTCCGGATGCCTAAACGTATTCGGATTTTATATACTCACGAGTTCACCAGGGGCTGGGCCCTAGGATCCCATGTCGGGCCGCTATCGGCGGCGGCAGGAGACTCCTCTTGACGAGGAATCTTTCCTCTTTCGGGTAGTCCGGCCTCCAAGTATGCGGAGGCCATCATCTTCCTTCCTCCCTCCGCAGGGGATTCATCTCCCTCCTCCTTTTCGTTCTCTTCGAAGGCGGAATGGGCATCAGAGCCTTCGGGTATTGTGCCCGAAGTGCCGCGACGACAAAGGCCGCCCCGGGTCTTTTTAGCCTCCTTCTCGGCCGTCTTCTTCAGCACCTTGTAAGGCGCCAGGACCAACATCTTCATCAGAAGTGGGATGGCCGGGTCTTCGGGAAGCGGGGCCGGACAATGGATCCGCTCCGCCTTCTTTGTCCAGCTCTGGGAAAGTTGAATGAGCACGCGTCAAGTGCTTCCTTTGGGTCATGCGGATGGAAAAGTTTGGTAAACTCACCGAACTTGCAGGGCGGGACAGTTGGTACCCACGGTCTTCGGCAGAGTCCGGCCACGATTTGCTGGACTTAAAAAGCACCTTACAAATGTCTTTGTGCAACAAGCCGAAGATCCTTCGTAAGGTTTGGTGCCTTGCCGGATCAAACTCCCACAGATTGCAAGTCCGGTGTTGACTAGGCAGTATCCGGCGGACTAACATCACCTGGACTACGTCGATGAGTTCAATGTTCTTATCTCCTATGTCTTTAACACGCGTCTGGAGCACCAACAGTTCGTCAGACGAGGACCAATCCAGTCCTTTCTTGACCCAGGACGTAAGCCGCAGAGGGGCGCCGGATCGAAACTCGGGAGAAGCGGCCCACTCCTTACCACTCGGCTCAGTGATATAAAACCACTGTTGTTGCCACTCCTTGACAGAATCATTAAAGGTTCATGTTGGCCATATGACGTTGGGCATCTTGCTCACCATAGCGCCCCCGCACTCGGCGTGCTCGCCGCCCACCACCTTGGGCTTCACATTAAAGACCTTCAGCCATAAACCGAAGTGTGGCGAAACACAGAGAAAAGCCTCGCACACGACAATGAATGTCGAGATGTTGAGGAAGGAATTAGGGGACAGATCATGAAGATCGATCCCATAATAGTACATGATACCGTGAACGAATGGGTGGAGGGGAAATCCCAGCCCGCGGACAAAGTGAGGGAGGAATACAACCCTCCCGTGGTGTTCCGGAGTGGGGACGATCTATCCCGCCGTCGGGAGACGGTGGCCGATTTTCTTGGCCAGATACCCGGCCTCCCGAAGCTTTTTGATATCCTTCTCTCGGACAGTAGAGGCCACCCATTTGCCTCCTGCTTCGGATCCAGACATCTTTGGAAGACCTCTTGTCGGTAGAGGAGGTGAACGCTCGCGCGTTGGAGCCTGAGCAGAATGGAATGAGTTGAGAAGAAGGTATGTGTGAAGAGGGTGAATTCTTGTCCCTTTATAAGGGCGGAAGAGGCGATGTGCCTCCCCCCTCGCTTGGTAAAACCTCTTATTCCCCAAGCGCCGTAAGTAATGGCGCGGTTGGGTTACCCGTGTCCGTATTGATGAGAATCCCGTAATAAAGGGGACACGATCTCTGCTTTGATAAGGCGTGTCGAGAAAACCGCCCCGCAATATGTGTGGTGCTGGTTGAGAAAAGCGGTTCGAATAAAGACCGGGCCGTGGCATGATGTCATGATGTCGAAATGTGTCAGCAGATTGGATTTGTGGAAATATTATTTTCTCTACGGTGGTATGTGGCACTTGTTTTGTAGAGCCGGACACTATCCTTGTGTTCAAAATCTTCTATGGAGTATTCGGAGGAGGAACCCGCCTTGCAATGCTGAAGACAATACTGCGCACCGGACTCATCGTCATTGAAGCCTGGTTCAGGGGCTATTGAGGGAGTCCTAGATTAGGGGGTCTCCGGACAGCCGGACTATATCCTTTTGCCTGACTGTTGGACTATGAAGATACAAGATTGAAGACTTTGTCCCGTGTCCGGATGGTACTCTCCTTGGCGTGGAAGGCAAGCTAGGCAATACGGATATGTAGATCTCCTCCCTTGTAACCGACTTTGTGTAACCCTAGCCCCCTCCGGTGTCTATATAAACCGGAGGGTTTAGTCCGTAGGACAACATACAATCATACCATAGGCTAGCTTCTAGGGTTTAGCCTCTACGATCTTGTGGTCGATCAACTCTTGTAATACTCATATCATCAAGAACAATCAAGCAGGACATAGGGTATTACCTCCTTCAAGAGGGCCCAAACCCGGGTAAACATCGTGTCCCTTGTCTCCTGTTACCATCCGCCTTAGACACACAGTTCGGGACCCCCTACCCGAGATCCACCGGTTTTGACACCGACAATAGCCATAAAAAGGACCACATTCAACCAAAGTAATTATATTAGGATCAATAGCGAATTCATAATCCTTATCGGTAACAAGATAGGTGAAGTAGCATAAGCAGGATCATATTTCATTCTAGCATTCAGAGTTTTTTGTTTAAGCTTAGCTAATAATTTCTTAAGATCACTTCTATCATTGCATGCAAGAAAGTCTCTTTTAGTTTCTTCAGCCATAACATAGTCCTCAGGCACAACAGGCAATTCATATTTATTAGGAGAGCCTTCATCATCACTTTCATCAATAATATCAGTTACAATAATTTCATTCTCTCTAGCCCTAGCAAGTTGTTCATCAAGAAATTCACCAAGTGGCACAGTAGTATCTAGCATAGAAGTAGTTTCATCATAAGTATCATGCATAGCAGAAGTGGCATCTTCAATAATATGCGACATATCAGAATTAATAGCAGAGGCAGGTTTAGGTGTCGCAAGCTTACTCAAAACAGAAGGTGAATCAAGTGCAGAGCTAGATGGCAGTTCCTTACCTCCCCTCGTAGTTGAGGGATAATATTTTGTTTTCGCGTATTTCAAGTTCTTCATAGTGACCAGCAGATATAAATCCCCAAGTGACTCAAAGAATAGAGCTATGCTCCCCGGCAACGGCGCCGGAAAATAGTCTTGATAACCCACAAGTATAGGTGATCGCAACAGTTTTCGAGGGTAGAGTATTCAACCCAAATTTATAGATTCGACACAAGGGGAGCCAAAGAATATTCTCAAGTATTAGCAGCTGAGTTGTCAATTCAACCACACCTGGAAACTTAATATCTGCAGCAAAGTGTTTAGTATCAAAGTGTTTAGTAGCAAACTTAATATCTTCATGTTACTAAATTACCTCCCGTTATGTTGAGATTGCTATTGTTTCTTTCCGCTTCCTTGCATATGCTAGTTTTTGCTTGCCTTGATAATTTGTTTGCCTATAAGATGCCTATGCATAGGAAGTATGTTAGACTTAGATGTGTTTGTCACGTGTTTTATGATGCTCTCTTTGTACTTCAATTCTTGTCTTTCATGTGAGCATCGTTGAAATCTTATGCCTAGCTATAAGGCTTTAAAGAAAAGCGCTTGTTGGGAGACAACACAATATTTTTCCTTGCTGTTGTTCAATAAATAATTCATCTAGCCTCTATTTATATGTGGTTTTATGTTTTTAATTAGTGTTTGTGCCAAATAGAACCTTTGGGAAGACTTGGGGAAAGTCTTTGCGATCTTGCTGTAAAAAACAGAAACTTTAGCGCTCGCGAGAATTGCTGCCATTTTTTATTGGAGAGTTATATTTAGTTAATTATTTTTTCAGATGATTAATAGATAAATTCCTCACGTCCAAAAATTTATTTTAGAATTTTTGCGGTTCCAGAAGTATCCCAAACCTACAGATTACTACAGTCTGTTCTGTTTTTGACAGATTATGTTTTTCTTGTGTTGTTTGCTTATTTTGATGAATCTATGTCTAGTAATAGAGTTTATGAACCATAGAAAAGTTGGAATACAGTAGGTTTAACACCAATATAAATAAAGAATGAGTTCATTACAGTACTTGAAGTGGTGTTTTGTTTTCTTTTACTAACGGAGCTCACAAGATTGTCTTTTAAGTTTTGTGTTGTGAAGTTTTCAAGTTTTGGGTAAAGATTTGATGGATAATGGAACAAGGATTGGCAAGAGCCTAAGCTTGGGGATTCCCAAGGCACCCCAAGGTAAAATCCAAGGACAACCAAAAGCTTAAGCTTGGGGATGCCCCGGAAGGCATCCCCTCTTTCGTCTTCGTCTATCGGTAACTTTACTTGGGGCTATATTTTTATACACCACATGATATGTGTTTTGCTTGGAGCATCTTGTATGATTTGATTATTTTCTTTTTAGTTTATCACAATCATCCTCGCTGTACACACCTTTTGAGAGAGACACACATGATTCGGAATTTGTTAGAATACTCTATGTGCTTCACTTATATCTTTTGAGCTATATAGTTTTTGCTCTAGTGCTTCACTTATATCTTTTAGAGCACGGTGGTGGCTTTATTTTATAGAAATTATTGATCTCTCATGCTTCACCTATATTATTTTGAGAGTCTTAAACAGCATGGTAATTTTCTTTAATTGTGAAATTAATCCGAAGGTGATAGGCATCTAAGATGAGCATAATAAAAACTTCCATATTGAGTTCATTGAATATCATGAGAAGTTTGATACTTGATAAGTGTTTTGAGATATAAAGGTGGTAATATTAGAGTGTGCTAGTTGAGTAATTGTGAAATTGAGAAATACTTGCGTTAAGGTTGGCAAGTCCCGTAGCACGCACGTATGGTAAAAGTTGTGTGACAATTTTGACACATAAGGTGTTCTTTTATTGCTTTCCTTATGAGTGGCGGTCGGGGACGAGCGATGGTCTTTTCCTAACAATCTATCCCTCTAGGGGCATGCATAGTAGTACTTTGCTTCGAGGGCTAATAAACTTTTGCAATAAGTATATGAGTTCTTTATGACTAATGTGAGTCCATGGATTATCAGCACTCTCAACCTTCCACAATTTTCAAGCCTCTACGGTACCATGCATTGCCCTTTCTCGCCTTGAGAGTTGGTGCAAACTTCACCGGTGCATCCAAACCCCGTGATATGATACGCTCTATCACACATGAACCTCCTTATATCTTCCTCAAAACAGCCACCATACCTACCTATCATGGCATTTCCATAGCCATTCTGAGATATATTGCCATGCAACTTTCCACCGTTCTGTTTATTATGACACGCTCCATCATTGTCATATTGCTTTGCATAATCATGTAGTTGACATCTTATTTGTGGCAAAGCCACCATTCATATTTTTCATACATGTCACTCTTGATTCATTGCATATCCCGGTACACCGCCGGAGGCATTCACATAGAGTCATATTTTGTTCTAAGTATTGAGTTGTAATTCTTGAGTTGTAAGTAATAAAAGTGTGATAATCATCATTATTAGACCATTGTCCCATGTGAGGAAAGGATGATGGAGACTATGATTCCCCCACAAGTCGGGATGAGATTCCGGACTAAAAAAGGGGCCAAAGGAAAAAAAAGAGAAGGCCCAAGGAAAAAATGAGAGAAAAAGAGAGAAGGGACAATGTTACTATCCTTTTTCCACACTTGTGCTTCAAAGTAGCACCGTGATCTTCATGATCGAGAGTCTCCTATGTTGTCACTTTCATATACTAGTGGGAATTTTCCATTATAGAACTTGGCTTGTATATTCCAATGATGGGCTTCCTCAAAATGCCGTAGGTCTTTGTGAGCAAGCAAGTTGGATGCACACCCACTTGGTTTCTTTTGTTGAGATTTCATACATGTATAGCTCTAGTGCATCTATTGCATGGCAATTCCTACTCCTCTCATTGACATCAATTGATGGGCATCTCCATAGCCTATTAATTAGCCGCGTCAATGTGAGACTTTCTACCTTTTTGTCTTCTCATAACCCCCATCATTATACTTTATTCCACCCATAGTGTTATATCCATGGCTTGCGCTCATGTATTGTGTAAGGGTTGAAAAGGCTGAAGCGCACTAAAAAGTATGAACCAATTGCTCGGCTTGTCATCGGGGTTATGCATGATGAGAACGTTTTGTGTGAAGAAATTGAAACATAGCCTAACTATATGATTTTGCAGGGATAAGCTATGTTTGAAGTATTATTGTTTTTATGTCAACATTAAACTTTTATCTTGAATCTTTCTGATCTAAATATTGATGCCACAATAAAAAGAATTACATTGAAAATTATGCTAAGAAGCATTCCACATCAAAAATTCTGTTTTTATCATTTACCTACTTGAGGACGAGCAGGAATTAAGTTTGGGGATGCTTGATACGTCTCCAACGTATCTATAATTTTTGATTGTTCCTCGCTATTATATATTCTGTTTTGGATGTTTAATGGGCTTATTTAATAACTTTTATATTATTTTTGGGACTAACCTATTAACCAGAGGCCCAGCCCAAATTGCTGTTTTTTGCCTATCAGTGTTTCGCAGAAAAAGAATATCAAACGGAGTCCAAATAGAATGAAACCTTCGGGAGCATGATTTTTGGAACAAACCTGATCCAGAGGACTTCGAGTGGACGTCAAGCAATCAATAATGAGACCACGAGGCAGGGTGACGCGCCTACCCCCTGGGCGCGCCCTCCACTCTCATGGGCCCCTCGTGGCTCCCCCAACCTACTTCTTCCTCCTATATATACCTACGTACCCCCAAACCATTGAGGAGAACCACGAAAACCTAATTCCACCACCGCAACCTTCTGTACCCGTGAGATCCCATCTTGGGGCCTTTTCCAGCGCTCCGCCGGAGGGGGCATTGATCATGGAGGGCTTCTACATCAACACCATAGCCTCTCTGATGATGTGTGAGTAGTTTACCTCAGACCTTCGGGTCCATAGTTATTAGCTAGATGGATTCTTCTCTCTCTTTGGATCTCAATACAAAGTTCTCCTCGGTCCTCTTGGAGATCTATTCAATGTAATCTCCTTTTGTGGTGTGTTTGTCAAGTTCCGATGAATTGTGGGTTTATGATCAAGATTATCTATGAACAATATTTGAATCTTCTCTGAATTCTTTTATGTATGATTGGTTATCTTTGCAAGTCTCTTCGAATTATCAGTTTGGTTTGGCCTACTAGATTAATCTTTCTTGCAATGGGAGAAGTGCTTAGCTTTGGGTTCAATCTTGCGGTGCTCGATCCCAGTGATAGTAGGGGAAACGACACGTATTGTATTGTTGCCATCGCGGATAAAAAGATGGGGTTTATATCATATTGCATGAGTTTATCTCTCTACATCATGTCATCTTGCTATGTAGTAGATGCAGGCAGGAGTCTCACGCTCGCCACCCCGTTCTTGAGAGAAGCCACCAGTGAAACCTATGGACCCCGGGTCTATTTTCCATCATATTAATCTCCCGTCAACAAGCTATTTCTTGCGCAGTTTATTTTTCTTTCTTTACTTTTAGTCTTTATCATAAAAATACCAAAAATATTATCTTATCTTCTCTATCAGATCTCACTTTTGCAAGTGGCCGTGAAGGGATTGACAACCCCTTTATCGCGTTGGTTGCAAGGTTCTTATTTGTTTGGGTAGGTGCAAGGGACTTGAGCGTGTCCTCCTACTGGATTGATACCTTGGTTCTCAAAAACTGAGGGAAATACTTACACTACTTTGCTGCATCACCGTTTCCTCTTCAAGGGAAAACCAACACAATGCTCAAGAGGTAGCAAGCGGGCGCCGTCCTTGAGAGCTATGGGAAACCAGTTCGCCATGAACTATTCATCACTGTTGGCCGCCTCGATGCTCAGCTCGTAGAGTTGCAAGAACTCCGCAGGGTCAGGCGTGCCGTCGTAGCGAGGAGGCAGATCTAGCTTGAACTTGCTCGACCAGACGACGCTACGCAGCTCAGGAGTGAAGGCGTGCGACAACCTGCCGTGGCCACCAGGACCTGTCGAGGAGGCAGAGCTTGATCTTAGTGTGCCATCTTGGTGCGGAGGCGCTCCGTGAGCCACATCGCCCGCAGTCGGGGGCGGGCGAGGCAGCGAGAGGGATGGTGCAAGAGAGCCCCCCGCGACGCTGACGATCTCGGCGATGCGGTTCAACCAGTCCTCGTAGAGGTCATCGACCGGGCGGTAGCGCAGGAGCTCGCGTGCCATGAGCAGTGCGGCTTGCGCATCCGTGGGTGCGCTGCGAGCGTGAGACGATGAGCCGGCCGGAGTCAGCAACGGGGTGGTGGTGCGCCTGTCTCGCCGCACGGAGGGGTGCAGCGAGGAAACTGGCTGCTCATTTGCCGCCGGGCTGGTGGCGGCGTTGGCGGCGGGTGACGGAGAACGACAGGGAGGTCGGCCGATAGGGGCTGTCTGAGCGACACTGGTGGCGAGGGCCCGGCGAGCGTCGGCCATGAACTTGGTGGAGTGGCAGAGCGCAGATTGACGAAGAGGAAAGCTTAAGCGCACCCCTACCTGGCGCGCCAAATGTCGGATTTCGGGTTCCGGCAAAACCCTTGAGGTTCGAACACTGGGGTGCGCAGAAAGATCTCTCCCCCTCTCTAGCTCGCACACATCATGATCTCATGGCCTAGCTCGACGAACCCAAAGAACACGAGACACAAGAGTTTATACTGGTTCGGGCCACCGATGTGGTGTAATACCCTACTCCAGTGTGGTGTGGCGGATTGCCTCTTGGGCTGAGGATGAACAGTTACTAGGGAAGAACAGCCTCCTGAGGAGAGGTGTTCTTGTGCTTGGCAAGTGTGGTGGCTTGGTGGAATGGATCCGGTCCAAGATGAGTTTTTCCTAGATCCAATCAGAATCTACCTTTCTACTGTGGTGGCTAGTCTTATATATAGATGTCTGGGTCCTCTTCCCAAATATTAAGTGGGAAGGGATCCCACAATGGCCAATTTGAAGGGGGCGGCTAGTACAAGCTATCTTGACAAAAGTAGTCTTCGCTTGCCAAGGGCTCTTGTGGTGATGCCGTCTTGGGCTCCACGGTGACCTCCGTCCTACTATCCTGCTGGTCTTGGTCTTGTTGCACTGATATAGAAACATTTGCCTGATTCCTCGGGACTCCTCGCCTACGCTTGCCCCTTTATCACCAAAGAGGAAACGAGGACACTGCGCGCTGGCGCCCGTGTGGCTCCAGTCGTCATGGCTTGCGTCACACAAACCTCGCGAGGTGTCCCTTGCCTTGATCTCTCCGTCCCTCGTGAGCCGGCCTAGTGAGGCCACCCCTGAGGAGGTCTTGCGTCGTCCCCCTCGCGAGGGTCTTGAGTGCTTGCTGGTGAAGATGGGCCGTACAGGGCCGCTGGTGGAGCCACGCCGCGGGCCGCAAGCTGGCAAGTCTGGGGACACCCATTCCCAGAACGCCGACATTCCTGGTTTCCACATTGCAAGGTGGTGCAGCATCGCGCTCTATATTTTCTTTTTTCTTTTTGTTTTTTTGTAATTTTCAATTTTCTAATTTGGGTTTGAGTTTGTTCCATGGGCAACTATGGGATTATTCCCAAATATGCATGCATACCTTACTTTATTTTTTTGTAACATGTTTGCGTACTTCAAACAGTCGTAGAACTTCAGTATGTTTTTAACCTGAACTTACAAGATTTTTGCTTCTGGGTAATTTGTTTTTCTACATGTTCATTTGATGTTTTTTTCAAAACACCGAACTTCTTGTTTTTACAACTTGAACTTCTCCAGTAACTTGAACTTCTTTTCATCCCTATCTTCCTTTTCCAGCTTGAACTTCTCCAGTAATTGTTGATAATTTTTTTGGATTTAAATTTTTATAAATCATTGATAACCGCATTTTGTCCTGTGAGAACCTAGCGCGCAGCAATGCGGTAGCGCGAGGCCGAGCAGGGGGGAGGGGGTCGTGACCACCTCCCCCTGCGAGGCCGAGACAGGAACGAGCCGGAGCAGGCGATGACGTGGCACGCCGCGTTGTCGCATGTGGAGGCGAGTCTGTCACATTCGTGACCCCACTATCTATCTTAGGGGTTTAGAGTTTAGGGTGCGTGCGGTGGGGGTGGAAACATAATAACCGCATTGCGTCCTGTTAGAACCTAGCGCGCAGCAATGTGGTAGCGTGAGGCCGAGCAGGGGGGGGGGTCGTGACCCCCCTCCCCCTACGAGGCCGATACAGGAATGAGCCGGACCAGGCGACGACACAGCATGCCACGTCGTCGCATGCAGAGACGAGTCC
>NC_041380.1:314833840-314878624 GCF_002162155.2 Triticum dicoccoides | reverse complement strand
GCGGTGGGGGTGGAAATAGAATAACCGCATTGCGTCCTGTCAGAACCTAGCGAGCAGAAATGCGGTAGCGCAAGGCCGAGCAGGGGGGAGGGGGTCGTTACCCCCCCTCCCCTCCCCCTGCGAGGCCGAGACAGGAACGAGCCGGAGCAGCGATGATGCGGCGTGCCGCGTCGTCGCATGCTGAGGCGAGTCCGTCACATCCGTGACCCCACTATCTAGGGGTTTAGGGTTTAGGGTGCGTGCGGTGGGGTGGAAACAGAATAACCGCATAGCATACTGTCAGAACCTAGCGCGCAGCAATGCGGTAGCGTGAGGCCGAGCAGGCGGGAGGGGGGTCGTGACCCCCCTGATACGTCTCCGTCGTATCTACTTTTCCAAACACTTTTGCCCTTGTTTTGGACTCTAACTTGCATGATTTGAATGGAACTAACCTGGACTGACGTTGTTTTCAGCAGAATTGCCATGGTGTTATTTTTGTGCAGAAATAAAAGTTCTCGGAATGACCTGAAAATCAACGGAGATTATTTTTGGAATGTATAGAAATACTGAAGAAGAATCCACGTCAGGGGGCCCACACCCTGTCCATCAGGGTGGGGGCACGCCTACCCCCTTGGGCGCGTCCCCTGCCTCGTGGGCCCCCTGATGCTCCACTGACCTCAACTCCAACTCCATATATTCGTGTTCGGGGAGAAAAAAATCGGAGAGAAGGATTCATCATGTTTTACGATACGGAGCCGCCGCCAAGCCCTAATCTCTCTCGGGAGGGCTGATCTGGAGTCCGTTCGGGGCTCCGGAGAGGGGAATCCGTCGCCATCGTCATCATCGACCTTCCTCCATCACCAATTCCATGATGCTCACCGCCGTGCATGAGTAATTCCATCGTAGGCTTGCTGGACGGTGATGGGTTGGATGAGATTTATCATGTAATCGAGTTAGTTTTGTTAGGGTTTGATCCCTAGTATCCATTATGTTTTGAGATTGATGTTGCTATGACTTTGCTATGCTCAATGCTTGTCACTAGGGCCCGAGTGCCATGATTTCAGATCTGAACCTATTATGTTTTCATGAATATATGTGAGTTCTTGATTCTATCTTGCAAGTCTATAGTCACCTACTATGTGTTATTATCCGGCAACCCCGAAGTGACAATAATCGGGACCACTCTCGGTGATGACCGTAGTTTGCGGAGTTCATGTATTCACTATGTGTTAATGCTTTGGTCTGGTACTCTATTAAAAGGGGGCCTTAATATCCCTTAATTTCCAATAGGTCCCTGCTGCCTCGGGAGGGTAGGACAAAAGATGTCATGCAAGTTCTTTTCCATAAGCACGTAGGACTATATTCGGAATACATGCCTACATTACATTGATGAACTGGAGCTAGTTCTGTGTCACCCTATGTTATGATTGTTACATGATCGACCGCATCCGACATAATTCTCCATCACCGATCCATTGCCTACGAGCTTTCCATATATTGTTCTTCGCTTATTTACTTTTCCGCTGCTACTGTTACAATCACTATAAAACCAAAAATATTACTTTTGCTACCGTTACCAGTACTATCATATTACTTTGCTACTAAATACTTTGCTATAGATATTAAGTTTCCAGGTGTGGTTGAATTGACAACTCAGCTGCTAATACTTGAGAATATTCTTTGGCTCCCCTTGTGTCGAATCAATAAATTTGGGTTGAATACTCTACCCTCGAAAACTGTTGCGATCCCTTATACTTGTGGGTTATCAAGACCATTTTCTAGCGCCATTGCCGGGGAGCATAGCTTTATTCTTTGAGTCACTTGGGATTTATATCTGCTTATCATTATGAAGAACTTGAAAGATGAAAGAACCAAGATTTTTCCCTCAACTACGAGGGGAGGTAAGGAACTGCCATCTAGCTCTACACTTGATTCACCTTCTGTTTTGAGTAAACTTGCGACACCTACACATGCTATTGATTCTGATAGGTCGCATGTTATTGATGATGCCACTTCTGCTTTGCATGATACTTATGATGAAACTACTTCTATGCTTGATACTATTATGCCACTAGGTGAATTTCTTGATGAACAACTTGCTAGGGCTAGAGAGAATGAAATTATTGAAACTGATAATATTGATGAAAGTGATTATCCCCCTAGATATGAATTACCTGTTGTGCCCGAGGGTTATGTTATGGATGAAGAAACTGCTAGAGACTTTCTTGCTTGCAATGATAGATCTGACCTTAAGAAATTATTAGCTAAGCTTAAATAAAAATCTTTGAATGCTAGAATGAAATATGACCCTACTTTTGCTACTTCACCTATCTTTATTATTGATAAGGACTATGATTTCTCTGTCGATCCTGAGTTAATTACTTTGGTTGAATATGATCCTTTTTATGGCTATGAATCTGAAACTGTTGTGGCACATCTTACTAAATTAAATGATATAGCCACCCTCTTTACACATGATGAGAAAACTCGCTATTACTTTATCCTTAAGTTGTTTCTGTTCTCATTAAAGGGTGATGCTAAAACATGGTTTAATTCTCTTAATCCTGGTTCTGTGTGTAGTCCCCAGGATATGATTTATTACTTCTCTGCTAAATATTTCCCCGCTCATAAGAAATAAGCTGCTTTAAGGGAAATATATAATTTCGTGCAAATTGAAGAAGAGAGTCTCCCACAAGCTTGGGGGAGGCTTCTCCGATTACTTAATGCTTTGCCTGGTCATCCCCTCAAGAAAAATGAAATGCTTGATATCTTTTATAATGGACTAACTGATGCTTCCAAAGACCACCTGGATAGTTGTGTTGGTTATGTTTTCAGGGAAAGAACTGTTGATCAAGCTGAATTGTTATTGAATAATATGTTGTCAAATGAAAATAATTGGACACTTCCTGAACAAACTCATAATCCAACTCCGAAGAAAAGGGGTATTCTATTTCTCAGTCCTGAAGATATGCAAGAGGCAAAGAAATCTATGAAAGAAAAAGGTATTAAAGCTGAAGATGTTAAGAATTTACCACATGTTGAAGAAATACATGGTCTTGATAACCCGACACAGGTAGTAAAGGTAAATTCTCTCTATAGATTCGATAAATGTGAAATCCCATTTACTATGTTTGCTAGCCCATGCTTGGATGAGTTTGATGACTTTATGGTTAAACAAGAAAACTTCAATGCTTATGTTGGTAGACAATTGAAACAAAATGCTGATATGCTTGAACACTTGGGTGATTATATGGCTAATGTTAAAGGTGAACTTAAACTTATTAGTAAACATGCTTCTATGGTTACCACTCAAGTAGAACAAGTACTTAAAGCTCAGAATGATTTGCTCAATGAATTAAATAATAAGAAAAATGATAATGTTGTTAGAGTTATGACTAGAGGTGGTAAAATGACTAAGGGCCATCCTAAGAGAATTGAGCAAGATTCTCAGAGAGCTAATGTAGATGTACCCAATCCTTATAAGAGGAAGAAAAAGAAAAATGATAGGACTTTGCATGCTTCTAGTGAACCTGTTATTGACACACCTGAGAATCCCAATGATATTTCTATTTCTGATGCTGAAACACAATCTGTAATGAACATGAACCTAGTGATAAATTTAATGATGATGTTCATGTTGATGCTCAACCTAGCAATGATAATGATGTAAAGATTGAACCTGCTATTGATCTTGATAACCCACAATCAAAGAATCAACATTATGACAAGAGAGACTTTGTTGCTAGGAAGCACGGTAAAGAAAGAGAACCATGGGTTCAGAAACCCATGCCTTTTCCTCCTAAACCATCCAAGAAAAAGTATGATGAGGATTTTGAGCGCTTTGCTGAAATGATTAGACCTATCTTTTTGCGTATGCGTTTGACTGATATGCTTAAAATGAATCCTTATGCTAAGTACATGAAGGAAATTGTTACTAATAAAAGAAAGATACCGGAAGCTGAAATTTCCACCATGCTTGCTAATTATACTTTTAAGGGTGGAATACCAAAGAAACTTGGAGATCTAGGAGTACCAACTATACCATGCTCCATTAAAAGAAACTATGTTAGAACTGCTTTATGTGATCTTGGAGCCACTTTTAGTGTTTTGCCTCTCTCTTTATATCATAGACTTGATTTGAATAAGTTGACACCTACTGAAATATCTTTGCAAATGGCTAACAAATCAACTACTATACCTGTCAGAATTTGTGAGGATGTGCCTGTTGTGGTTGCAAACGTTACTATTTTAACGGACTTTGTTATTCTTGATATTCCCGAGGACGATAGCATGTCTATTATTCTTGGAAGACCCTTTTTGAATACTGTAGGTACTGTTATTGATTGCACCAAAGGCAATGTCACTTTTCATGTTAATGGTAATAAGAATATGGTACGCTTTCCTAGGAAACAACCTCAAGTCCACAGTATCAATTCTATTGGAAAAATTTCAACAATTACTACTGGAGGTTTTGAATTTCCTCTTCCTACTGTCAAGAAGAGATATGATATTCTTATTGTTGGGGATGTGCATATCCTCGTGGAGGTAACCTAGTGTTATTCGAAAATTCTTCGGTTTCATGTTATTCAAAATGAGTTTGTTAACAAGACCTGATCAACCTTGTTAGTGGATTCCTTTTGATGAGGATCAGATGGATGAATTTAGAAAACACAACTCTCTGTACCCTCTTTTTACTTTCTGTTATTTATATTAAATAAAGGAAAAAAATTAATTTCTGTCAGTTTTCTGAATTATCCATGCAATAAAAAAATACCTCGAAAATAAAAGTTCTCCAAATGCCCTAAAAATTTAATATGATTTTTCTGGAACATTTGAGAATTTCCGGCACTGAGAACACATCAGGGGGAGCCAGCACCTGGCCACGAGGGTCCAGGACGCGCCCTACCCCCCTAGGCGCCCCCTGCCTCGTGGGCCCCTGGTGGCCCCCCTCCGCTTATTCCAGCCACCACACACTCATTCTTCCTCCCAAAAATCACCAACCAGCTCAAGCACGAGTTCTAGCTCATCTTGTTGCCATTTTCGATCTCCTAGCTCAAAGCTCCATTCACAAAACTGCATTGGGGGATTGTTCTTTGGTATGTGACTCCTCCAATGGTCCAATTAGTTTTTGTTCTAGTGCTTTATTCATTGCAAATTTTTGTTGCCTAGGTGACCCTGTTCTTGAGCTTGCATGTCAAATTTATGTGGTCAAAAGTAGTTTTAATGCATGATATATCCTCTAGGCACTTGTATGAGTAGTTGCTATCAATTTTGTTGAGTTTGGTTCACTTTTATTTTATTACTAAAAATTTCAGAAATTTTTCAGAAAAATATGAAGAGATTTTTGAGGGGCTCATCGAGCCGAAGCTCGAAGGATAAGCAAGATGAACAGAACAAGAAGCCCAAGTATAATCTCCCTCGTACTGCGGAGGTTCGGCCATGTGAATGGCCTTGTGATGAGTTCTTTAAGGAGGTCGGGATTTATGAAGATTTTTATTATTTGGCTGAGAATGCAGGCCTCACCGCCTTCCTCCACGACCAGCGCGAATAGTATCTCTTACTCACCAATATCCTTGTGCAAAACTTTCATTTCCATGCTAGAAGCTCGCCACCATCGGTGGAATTTTATCTATATGATGAGCATAAGGAAATGTCACTTCGTGATTTTTGTCAGTTTTGTTTAATACCTTTTGAGGGCAGCATAGAGCAACCACATCGTAATGATGTGGAGGGATTTATTGATATGATTGCTGTGGGGGAAACGAGGAAAGTTTCCGATGCGAGAATCACTAGCATACATTTTCCTGTTCTATGTTACTTTCCAATATTTGGTAGTAGATGCTTAATTGGTCGCGGGAACTGTGGGAACCTTAGTGCTCCTGATATTGTTATTTTGCGCCATGCCTTGTGAGGGAGTCCTGGATTAGGGGGTCTCCGGACAGCCGGACTATATCCTTTGGCCGGACTGTTGGACTATGAAGATACAAGATTGAAGACTTCGTCCCGTGTCCGGATGGGACTCTACTTGGCGTTGAAGGCAAGCTAGGCAATACGGATATGTATATCTCCTCCTTTGTAACCGACCTTGTGTAACCCTAGCCCCCTCCGGTGTCTATATAAACTGGAGGGTTTTAGTCCGTAGGACAACATACAATCATACCATAGGCTAGCTTCTAGGGTTTAGCCTCTCCGATCTCGTGGTAGATCAACTCTTGTACTACTCATATTATCAAGAATAATCAAGCAGGACGTAGGGTTTTACCTCCATGAAGAGCGCCCGAACCTGGGTAAAACATCGTGTCCCCAGCCTCCTGTTACCATCCGCCTTAGACGCACAGTTCGGGACCCCCTACCCGAGATCCACCGGTTTTGACACCGACATTGGTGCTTTCATTGAGAGTTCCCCTGTGTCGTCGCCATTAGGCTTGATGGCTCCTATGATCATCGATAGCGATGCAGTCCAGGGTGAGACTTTTCTCCCCGGACAGATCTTTGTGTTCGGCGGCTTCGCACTGCGGGCCAACTCGCTTGGCCATCTGGAGCAGATCAAGAGCTACGCCCCTGGCCATCAGGTCAGGTTTGGAAGCTTAAACTACACGGCCGATATCCGTGGAGACTTGATCTTCGACGGATTCGAGCCCCTGCCTAGTGCGCCACACGGGCACAATGAGCATGATTTAGCTCTACCATCGGACAGTGTCCAGGAGATCGCGCCGGCAACCGCTCCGACCCTCAATTCGGAGCCAGCTGCGCCATCCATGGGAGGGTGGATAGACCCCGCCACGGAGGTCATATCCTCAGCGGCGATCGAGCCGAATATCAACATTACCCTTCACAAGAGCCGTGATGCCACACTGCCGGATCCTTCCCCGGCCACGGACTCTGAACCGCCTGCGCCCGTGCCTATCGAATCCGATTGGGCACTGATCATGGAGTTTACCTCCATGGATATCTTTCAGCACTAGCCCTTAGGCGACATACTGAACTCATTAAGGTTTCTCTCCTTGTCAGGAGAGTCCTGGCCGAACTATGTCCGACAGGATTGGGATGCGAATGACGAAGAAATTTGCCGCCCACCCACCACCCACTTAGTAGCCACTGTTGACGACTTAACCGACATGCTCGACTTCGACTCCAAAGACATCTATGGTATGGACGACGATGCGGGAGGCGAAGAGGAACCACTGCCCACAGGGCACTGGACAGCCACCTCATCATATGATATATACATGGTGGACACACCCAAAGAAGGCAATGGCGACGAGACAGTGGAGGATGACCCCTCCAAGAAGCAACCCAAGCGCCAGCGTCAGCGGCGCCGCTCTAAGTCTCACCAAAGCAAAAGCGTGACCCCGGCACAGGAGATAATAGCACTTCGGACAGTGCCAAAGACGACAACAATCCCCTCCAGCAAGATTTAGGGCAGGAGGATGGAGAAGCTAGCCCTCCAGAGAGAGCGGCAGATGGAGAGGCGGAGGATGATAATTACATGCCTCCCTCCGAAGACGAGGCAAGGCTCGACGATGACGAATTCGTCGTGCCTGAGGATCCCGTCGAACAAGAGCGCTTCAAGCGCCGGCTTATTGCCACGGCAAATAGCCTTAGGAAAAAGCAACAGCAGCTTCAAGCTGATCAAGATTTGCTAGCTGACAGATGGACTGAAGTCCTTGCGGCCGAGGAATATAAACTCGAACGCCCCTCCAAGAGTTACCCAAATCATAGGTTGCTACCCCGGCTGGAGGAGGAAGCACTCAAACCTACATCTCCAGCACATGATGCGGCTGACCGGCCACCTCGTGGCCGCGACAGAGAGGCATTTCAGCCAAAAACTCAGCCTGCACCCCGACGCCACTCAAATAAAAATGACAAGGTGCAGGGAAACATGCTAGACCTGTGAGACGTATTGGAGGACAAAGAAAAACATGCAAGATCGATCTACGGATCACGAGGGCGCACCACTATGCGAGACGATAACCGTCACGCCAGATACAGTAAAAGTAAATCCGGCCAGGCCGAACACAGCGGGCAAGACTCATTTGAGCTGTGTCACGATATAGCTCAGTACAGAGGCGCCGCACACCCCCTATGCTTCACAGACGAAGTGATGGATCACCAAGTCCCAGAGGGTTTCAAACCCATAAATATAGAATCATACGACGGCACGACAGATCCTGCGGTATGGATCGAGGATTTCCTCCTGCACATCCACATGGCCCGCGGTGATGATCTACACGCCATCAAATACCTCCCACTCAAGCTCAAAGGACCAGCTCGGCATTGGCTCAACAGCTTGCCAGCAGAGTCCATCGGCTATTGGGAAGATCTGGAAGCCGCATTCCTCGACAACTTCCAGGGCACTTATGTGCGACCACCAGACGCCGATGACTTGAGCCACATAATTCAGCAGCCAGAGGAATCGGCCAGGCAATTCTGGACATGGTTCCTAACAAAGAAAAATGAAATCATCGACTGTCCAGATGCAGAGGCCCTATTAGCTTTTAAGCACAACATCCGCGACGAGTGGCTCGCCCGGCACCTTGGCCAGGAAAAGCCGAAATCTATGGCAGCCCTCACGACACTCATGACCCACTTTTGTGCGGGAGAAGATAGCTGGCTGGCTCACAGCAATAACATATCAAAGAACCATGGTACTTCGGATAGCAAGGATGGCAATGGCAGGTCACGTCGTAACAAACACAAGCGCCGCATTAACAGCAACAATACCGAGGATACGGCAGTCAATGCCGGATTCAAAGGCTCTAAACCCGGTCAGCAGAAAAAGCCATTCAAAAGAAGCACTCCGGGCCCGTCCAGTTTGGACCGTATACTCGACCACTCATGTCAAATACATGGCACCCCCGACAAGCCAGTCAACCACACCAACAGGGATTGTTGGGTGTTCAAGTAGGCCGGCAAGTTAAATGCCGAAAACAAAGATAAGGGGTCACATAGCGATGACGAGGAGGAGCCCCGGCAGCCGAACATCGGAGGACAGAAGAGGTTCCCCCCACATAAGGATGGCAATTTTATCCATGGATATGGATATCCATGGATATCCGACCCGAATGGATAGGGTTTGGATATGCTTTTGTGTCCATGGGCGGCGCCCAAATCCGACCCGATTGTTCGTGGATAGGGCATGGATATAATCTTGTACCCATGGATATACCCAAACCCGGCCCGATAGTATGACTTAATGGGGGGAAATCAGCTATCCCTGCCCCACGGTCATATGTCTCACATCAATTTTACACTTTTTTAATCTAAATCATGCATAAGAAATTACACAATCCCCATCATAACTTTTTTAGTTGACATTCAATCCCCTCTGTAACATACTCCAACACCCCTTCCCTTATTTTTACATCCTTCTTAAATGACTCATCATTCTCATCTGTTAGAAAAATAGTAAATGATCTTAGGTTGTTAGTGGATGTTGATTTACCATAAGTGAAGCCTAGCCTACCACGAGGTGAAGAATGGAAGAGTTTATGTTAATATTGTGTTATGTCTTATTTATATGTCTCGAGAGGACCCAATGGATATCCAATGGGTATGGATATCCATCGGATTTGGACATGGACACAATTTTTCACCCATGGATTTTTTCATGGGCGGGCAAAGACTGTCTTCATGGACATGGATATGGATTTGAGATTGTTCAACCCGATCCAAACCCGACCAATTGCCATCCTTACCCCCACAAGTGCGGACGGTGAACATGATATACGCAACCCACATCCCCAAGAGGGAGTGGAAGCGTGCGCTAAGGGACGTATATGCGTTGGAGCCAGTCGCCCCAAAGTTCAACCCATGGTCCTCTTGTCCGATCACCTTCGATCTCATGGACCACCCCACTAGTATCCGTCATGGCGGATTTGCCGCACTGGTCCTAGACCCAATCATTGACGGCTTTCACCCCACTCCAGTCCTTATGGACGGCGGCAGCAGCCTGAACCTGCTTTATCAGGACACAATGCGCAAAATGGGTGTAGACCCCTCAAGGATCAAACCCACAAAAATGACCTTCAAGGGTGTCATACCAGGTGTAGAGGCCCATTGCACAGGCTCAGTCACACTGGAAGTGGTCTTCGGATCCCTGGATAACTTCCGAAGCGAGGAGTTAATCTTCGATATAGTCTCGTTCCGTAGTGGCTATCATGCACTGCTCGGGCGAACCACATTTGCGAGATTCAAAGCGGTACCGCATTATGCATACCTTAAGCTCAAGATGCCAGGACCTCGGGGGGTCATCACAGTTAATGGATACACAGAGCGCTCTCTCCGTACAGAGGAGCACACTGCAGCCCTCACAGCAGAAGCGCAAAGCAGCCTCTTAAGGCACTCCACCAGTTCGGTGGTTCAAGACCCGGACACCTTCAAGTGCGCCCGGAGTAATCGGCAACAAGACCGCCTGGCACGTTCTGAGCTCGCATAGCAATGCGGCTCCCACCCCAATACCAGCCAAACGGCGAAATCCGTGCCACACGTACATAATTACGCATTGAAAATACCATGGGCATAGGTGGGGAGGGGGGCACGACTACGGCACGCCCCAAGACGCGGCTTAACCGCACTAGGGGCTTCCCGCTTTGTTCTTTTTCTCTCTTTCAGGACTTTAATCTCTGGAAACCCTGTCCGGCAGTATGATGGCCGAACACATGATGCAGCAACCAAAGAGGCAGAAAGCTACGTCGCACCACGGAACTCCCAGGTGGATTACGATAATGAGTGAAATACTTGCTTTAATACCATTCCTCAGCTTTCCCTTGGAGGGGACATGTCAAATAGTCCTACTTTTTGCTTACTTGTATCATTCTGCTTTAACACACCTTTTTGAATAAACAATGCATAGCACTAGACTATTATTGCATTCTTATATATGTATATGTTCATTCATGACATCCAGCACCCGTACACTCTGGTACGGCCAGTACGCTAGGGGCTTAAGCATACCCCATATTACAGCGTGAGAAGTCCGAACACTTTCGACAGTGCGGCACCCCAAACTTATAGCATTATATGCATCAGCTCCGAATCATGTCTTGGGTCAATAGTTGGGTTTGCCCGGCTCCCATGTTTTGGTACCTTATGTTCCGCTATATCGGCTAAGGTAGCACTGGGAGAACTACTGCGATTGTGCCCCGGTTCAGCTGGGCTAAGCACCTCAGTAGAGAAAGCTAAAACTAACTGTCATGATAAGGAGAGAGATTGGTCGCTGTTCAAGAGGTTTCGAGTCCCTAAAGACTTATGTCTCTTAGAGCGAGGAGTCGGCTCTGTCCGGCTTAAGGCGTGTATAGCGCCCCAAATTCGGCCTTCCGAATACTAGGGGCTTCGCCAAAATTTAAAATTATAGAATTCTACGGCTAAGTGAGAGTGATAAAGCATTATAGTCCGATTGCCTTGTTCGTTGCGCTGAGCACCTCCCTCGAAGGACCCAAACATGGGAACAAGAGTGCTCAGGTTTATCCCGAACAACGTAGCACTCGTGGCATGGGGGCAGAAGCCGACGACTAGCCATCTCTCAGATTTGATAAATAGCCGAATATAAGGTAATATTTTAAATTCAAACAAGCGTTGCATAGCGCATATGAACAAGTTTTCACACCACAGGATCACACAAGCAAGTTCATTCAAATATTACATCTTTCGCACACTCGTCCGCTACAAAATGGGCACCCTTCAGGACACCCTCATAATACATCTCGGGGTGATGATGCTCCTTGCCCTACAGTGGCCCCTCCTTCACCAGCTTCTCAGTGTCCATCTTGGCCCAGTGCACCTTCGCACGGGCAAAAGCCCGGCGTGCACCTTCGATGCAGACGGACCACTTGAGGACTTCCAGCCGTGGGCAGGCATCCACAAGCCGCCTCACCAGGCCGAAGTAGCTGTTGGGAAGGGCGTCGCCAGGCCACATCCGGACTATAAGGCCCCTCATGGCCTGTTCGGCCGCCTTGTGCAGCTCGAGCAGTTGCTTTAGCTGGTCGCTCATAGGCATCGGGTGTTCGGTCCCAGTATACTGAGACCAGAACAGCTTCTCCATCGAGCTTCCCTCCTCGGCCTGGTAAAACTTTGTAGCATCCGACACGCTGCGAGGCAAATCTGCGAATGCTCCTGGAGAGCTCCAGACTCGGGTAAGTAACAAGTAATGTACTTTCACATGCTTGCTTTGCATATTGAATGCCTTACCCGCCGCTATCTTCCTCATCGCCTCAATCTCATGGAGGGCCTTGTGGGCTTCAGCCTTGGCATTCTTTGCGCTCTCAAGGGCCGCGGCAAGCTCAAACTCTCGTGTCTTCGAGTCAAGCTCCAACGCCTGGTGCTTCGTCACGAGAGCTTGGAGCTCTTGCTGCACCTCGCCCACCCGTGCCTCTTGCTTTTCCCGCTCGGTGCGCTCCTGGGCCGCTTTCTTTTTGGCCTCGGACAGCGCTTGCTTCAGGGTCGCCACTTCGGTCGTGGCCCCTGGCAAAATCACGATGATCATGTCATTTTACAATCGCATCTTTTTTTGCATATATATATAGACAAGGTATTACTTACCTTTGTTCTCCTCGAGCTGCCTCTTGGAAAGGCCGAGCTCTTTTTCGGACCCCTCGAGGTCCTGCTTCAGTGCGGCGACCTCCGCAGTCAGTGCGGCAGAGGCCAACAGCTAAGCCTGCAAACGCATATAGACATACTTATATTAGACTGCTGCAGATATTATTTGATCCTCTATTCGGCTTTTCTTTGTGAACACCAAACAGAGCATCAGGGGCTACTGTCTATGCGGTAATATTTTCCCTATATTTTAAATACTTACCTCAAAGCCTGTTAGAAGGCTGGCACATGCTTCAGTCAGTCCGCTCTTGGCGGACTGAACCTTCTTGATCACCGCACTCATAATAGTGCGGTGCTCTTCGTCGATGGAAGCGCCGCGAAGTGCTCCCAGCAGGTTGTTCGGTGCCTCTGGATGGACAGAGGTCACTGGAACGGGCGTCTTACCCCTTTTGGAAGGGGGCCGCCTACCCGAGTCTGGAACCACTGGAGGTTCCGGCACGGTGTTCGGCTGAGAACCGAACTTGGAGCCCCCGGGAGCCTTGCTCCCTTTGCTCCTGGAGTCTGGAAGGTCGCCTTGAGGCGCCTCCGGGACTGTCTCCTCCCGGCTCGGTGCCCCTTGAGACAACACCTCGGCGTTGTCTATAGGGCAAGGGGAGGAGGCAGTCGGAAGTGGATTTCTATCCATATCCGACGAATCCAAGGAGCCGTCCGACGAGGATACGCCGATACGGGTTTGGGGAGGTCTGCATAATCATATGCGGCGTTAAGGGAAGCAGTGCGACAAAGGTATGCTATGAGTTACTCTGGTATCCGAATACTTACGACTTCGCCAGGGGCTTGGCCATGAGCAGCCACTCATCTTCGCCTTCGGTGGCGGTGGTCGAGTAGTCCGGAAGGACATTCCTTCCCTTCTTGGACCCTTCGGCCTCCCCGGTTGGGGCGGCCTTCCTTTTCTTGTCTCTCCCAGCTAGAGGGGGAGCATCTTCATCTTCCTCCTCCTCATCTTCATGAGAGGAGTGCATCGCGGAGTTGTCGGACGATGAGTCCGATACCACCTGGCGCCGGGAACTCTTGCGGGTTCCCTTGGCCTTCTTCTTGGTCTTCTTTGGCACCTTATAAGGAGCCGGAGTCAGCATCTCCGTCAGGAGAGCGTCCGCAGTGTCTTCGGGCAGAGGGGCTGGACAGTCAATCTGCTCCGATGCCTCCACCCAGTCATGTCAAAGGCATGGGAGCTCAGACCCCGCACATGGTTAAGCTATAGGAAATAAATATCCTACCAGATGTACAGAACTTACCGGATTCGCGGGGCGCTTCGCGCTTAGCCCGCGGTCCTCGTTGAGAGAGGGGGACCTCGGCACCCTTGAACAGCACCCTCCAGACGTCTTTGTGCGTCGTGTCGAAGAGCTCGCTTAGAGTCTGGTGCCGGGCCGGGTCGAACTCCCATAAGTTAAAATCCCGTTGTTGACACGGGAGGATCCGGCGGAAGAGCATGACCTGGACTATGTTGACAAGCTTAAGTTTCTTGCTTGTCATGTTCCGGATACACTTCTGGAGTCCATCCAGCTCCAACGATGAACCCCAGGACAGGCCCTTCTCCTTCCAGGAAGTGAGCCGCGTGGGGATTCCGGATCGAAACTCGGGGGCCGCCACCCAGTTGGTGTCGCGCGGCTCGGTGATGTAGAACCACCCCGATTGCCACCCCTTTATGGTCTCCACGAAGGAGCCCTCGAGCCATGTAACTTTGGGCATCTTGCCCACCATGGCTCCGCCGAATTCCGCTTGTTGGCCACCCACCACCTTCGGCTTGATATTGAAGGTCTTCAGCCACAGGCCGAAGTGGGGTCGGATGCGGAGGAAGGCCTCGCACACGACGATGAACGCCGAGATGTTGAGCATGAAGTTCGGGGCCAGATCATGAAAATCCAGCCCATAGTAGAACATGAGGCCGCGGACGAATGGATGGAGGGGAAACCCCAGTCCACGGACGAAGTGGTGGAGGAAGACCACCCTCTCGTGTGGTTCTGGGGTAGGGATGACCTGCCCCGCGGCTGGCAGCTGGTGCGCGATATCCGCGGCTAAGTATCTGGCTCCGCGTAACTTTTTGATGTGCCCCTCCATGACGGAGGAGGCCATCCACTTGCCTCCCGCTCCGGACATGTTTGGAGAGAGTTGAGGAGGACGATGCGGACTTGGGCGCTGGAGCTCGAGTGCGCGAGAATGGATGAGCAAGGAGGAAGAAGGCGTGGGTATAAAATGGTGAGAACTTATCCCTTTATAAGAGCAGACTAAACTATGCGCCTCCACTAGCCTGGTAAAACTCGCTTGTCCACCAAGCACCGTAATTGATGGCGCGGTTGGGTTACCCACGTCCGTATTGATGAGAATCCCGTAATAAGGGGAACATGATCTCTTCTCTGACAAGACGTGTCAAGAAACCGCCTCGCGTTATGTGCAGGGCTGGTTAAAGAAAAACGGTTCAAATAATTACCGGGCCGTGGCGTGATGTCATGCTGCCAAAACGTGTCAGCAGATTAGATTTGTGGAAATATTATTCTCTATACGGTGGTATGTGGAACTTATTTTGCAGGGTCAGACACTATCCTTGTATTCAAATTCTTCCGTGGTGTATTCGGAGGAGGAACCCGCCTTGCAATGCCGAAGACAACACTGCGCGCTGGACTCATCGTCATTGAATCCTGGTTCAGGGGCTACTGAGGGAGTCCTGGATTAGGGGGTCTCCGGACAGCCGGACTATATCCTTTGGCCGGACTGTTGGACTATGAAGATACAAGATTGAAGACTTCGTCTCATGTCCGGATGGGACTCTACTTGGCGTGGAAGGCAAGCTAGGCAATACGGATATGTATATCTCCTCCTTTGTAACCGATCTTGTGTAACCCTAGCCCCCTCCAGTGTCTGTATAAACTGGAGGGTTTTAGTCCGTAGGACAACATACAGTCATACCATAGGCTAGCTTCTAGGGTTTAGCCTCTCCGATCTCGTGGTAGATCAACTCTTGTACTACTCATATTATCAAGAATAATCAAGCAGGACGTAGGGTTTTACCTCCATCAAGAGGGCCCGAACCTGGGTAAAACATCGTGTCCCCAGCCTCCTGTTACCATCCACCTTAGACGCACAGTTCGGGACCCCCTACCCGAGATCCGCCGGTTTTGACACTGACACCTTGTTTCAAGATACTACTTTCGGTTTAGGCTCTATTGTTGCTAAACGATTAAATCTGAACCGTACTAAGGGCCCCGTCCTTGGAGGCATTTTTGCCTCGCGCCTAGCTGCACACTATAACATACCTATCAGGCATTATGAGAAAGAGGAAAAGTTATTGCCTAATATTTTTCTAGATTATAAGAGCATGGTAGCACATGATTTTATTGTTAATAATAAGAAGAAGATCCTTAACTATAGACTGATTTTTGGTAAGAATAACTTTGAGACTATTACCTTGCCTGCTCCCTCTTTGTTTAACACATTTTCAGGCAAGTACCTTGTTTTATCGGAGGACGTTTATGCATACTGGAGTGTGAGACCAGCTCCAGAGCCTGAGCCAGAACCACCCCAGGACCCTTATCGACAGTCAGTTTATCAGTGGAATCCTGAGGAGATTGCCAACCAGTGGCACCCAGAGGACACTCCTCCTTACACCAGAGAGGGCGACTTTGATCCATGGGCATAGACCAACTTAGGCCAAAATCCTAAGCTTGGGGGAGTACGTATCTCTCACCGACATTACATTCATGTTCACACACTCATGCCAGTTGTCGGTGCTCATACTCTTTCATTGTACCATCCATGCTAGTCTATTTTCATTTTCTCGTTTTCTTCTTGTGTGTTTGAAAAACCTTAAGAAAAACCAAAAAAATTAGTTGTAGCTTTCAGTTGGTTTACTTTCCATGCCCGTAGTAGTAGTAATTAAAAAGAAAACCCAAAAATATTTCCCGTTCTTCTTTTGCTTGTTGGGAGCTTTCCCGTGTAAATAGTTTTGTTTCTTTTCTTTTTCCTTGGGGGTCGAGAGGAGAAGACCATAATGAAAATGTTGAGTGGCTCTTATATGCATTATTGTTGACCTAACAAAGAGCCCATATACCTTGTCCTCTCTTTCTTGAATTGAATGCTTGCAGATTCCAGCTTAGTCCAATGCACGTGCACTATTATTATTATCCACACTATTCGGTCGTGCAAGTGAAAGGCAGTAATGATGATTATATGATGAACTTATTGAGATGAGGAAAGCTGGTATGAACTCGACCTCTCTTGTTTTTGTAAATATGATCAATCCATCGTTCCTGATTCAGCCTATTATGAAAGAAACATATTTGCAATGACAATTAGAGATTATAGTTGCTTATACCATGCCTAATTAGCTAGGAGTTTATAATGGTTTATCTTGCGTGCCAACATGCTATTAAAATAGTTGTGATGTGGTATGATAGGGTGGTATCCTCCTTTGAACGATTCGAGTGGTTTGACTTGGCACATGTTCACGCATGTAGTTGAAACAAAATCAACATAGACTCTACAATATTTATGTTCATGGTGAATTATATCCTACTCAGGATTGCATTTGGTGCTGATTAATTTTAATGATGTTCATGACTGTTGTCGCTCTCTAGCTGGTCGCTTCCTAGTCTTTTTCTAGCCTTCACTTGTACTAAGCGGGAATATTGCTTGTGCATCCAACTCCATAAACCCCAAAGTTGTTCCATATGAGTCCACCATACCTACCTATATACGGTATCTACCTGCCGTTCCAAGAAAATTTGCATGTGCCAAACTCTAAACCTTCAAATAAACATTATGTTTTGTATGCTCGAATAGCTCATGTATCACCTAGCGATGTCTGTATCCTCGATGTTAGGCGCGTTATTCTCAAGAGGAGTGGACTCCGCTCCTCATTCACGAGAAAATGGCTGGTCACCGGGATGCCCAGTCCCATGCTCAAATCAAAATAATTGCAAACAAAACTCCCCCAGGATTGTTGTTAGTTGGAGGCACCCGTTGTTTCGAGCGAGCCATGGATTGACGCTTGTTGGTGGTGGGGGAGTATAAACTTTACCATTCTGTTTGGGAACCGCCTATAATGTGTGTAGCATGGAAGATATTGAGATCTCTCAGTTGTTATGTTGACAATGAAAGTATACCGCTCAAAATAATATTCATATCTATTTCAAAATCGAGCTCTGGAACGTCTACAAATCCCTGCTTCCCTCTGCGAAGGGCTTATCTATTTACTTTTATGTTGAAGCATCATCCTCTTATTAAAAAGCACTAGTTGGAGAGCACCTCTGTCATTTGCATCCATTACTGTTAGTTTACATTAAGTATGACTGTGACTGGATCTCTTTTACCATGAATTACAATGTCTATTCAGTCCTTGATCCTTAAAGGTGCTTTGCATTTATGTTTTGCGGTCTCAGAAAGGGCTAGCGAGATACCATCTTGTCATATCATATCATGATTATTTTGAGAAAGTGTTGTCATCTGAGATTTGTTATTATTGCTCGCTAGCTGATTATGCCATTGATATGAGTAAACATGAGACCCAAATGTTATTGTGAATATGGTTGGTTCATAATCCATGCTGAAAACTTGAATACTCGCTTTACATATTTAGAACAACAAGAGCAAACAGAGTTTGTAAAAGTTTTTCTTTACCACTTTTAGTTTATCAACTGAATTGCTTGAGGACAAGCAAGGTTTAAGCTTGGGGGAGTTGATAGGTCTCCGTCGTATCTACTTTTCCAAACACTTTTTCCCTTGTTTTGGACTCTAACTTGCATGATTTGAATGGAACTAACCCGGATTGACGTTGTTTTCAGCAGAATTGCCATGGTGTTATTTTTGTGCAGAAATAAATGTTCTCGGAATGACCTGAAAATCAATGGAGATTATTTTTGGAATATATAGAAAATACTGGAAGAAGAATCCACGTCAGGGGGCCCACACCCTGTCCACGAGGGTGGGGGCGCGCCTACCCCCCTGTGCACGCCACCTTGCCTCGTGGACCCCCTAACGCTCCACCGACCTCAACTCCAACTCCATATATTCGTGTTCGGGGAGAAACAAACAGAGAGAAGGATTCATCGCGTTTTACGATACGGAGCCGCCGCCAAGCCCTAATCTCTCTCGGGAGGGCTGATCTGGAGTCCGTTCGGGGCTCCGGAGAGGGGAATCTGTCGCCATCGTCATCATCAACCTTCCTCCATCACCAATTCCATGATGCTCACCGCCGTGCGTGAGTAATTCCATCATAGGTTTGCTTGACGGTGATGGGTTGGATGAGATTTATCATGTAATCGAGTTAGTTTTGTTAGGGTTTGATCCCTAGTATCCATTATGTTCTGAGATTGATGTTTCAATGACTTTGCTATGCTTAATGCTTGTCACTAGGGCCCGAGTGCCATGATTTTACATCTGAACCTATTATGTTTTCATGAATATATGTGAGTTCTTGATCCTATCTTGCAAGTCTATAGTCACCTACTATGTGTTATGATCCGGCAACCCTGAAGTGACAATAATCGAGACCACTTCCGGTGATGACCATAGTTTGAGGAGTTCATGTATTCACTATGTGTTAATGCTTTGGTCGGTACTCTATTAAAAGGAGGCCTTAATATCCCTTAGTTTCCAATAGGACCCCGCTGCCACGAGAGTGTCGGAGTAATGGGCCACGGGTAGCCCAACCCGAGTCGCTAAGCCTTTCAAGTCATCGGGGCTGGTTGCGCCCCTCAAGACATCAAGAACAAGTGCCGCCTTCTAGTGCCCGACTGTCCCAAGCGGCGGGCTGCCGGAAGGTGGCCGAGTTCAAGAAGGTGGCTCCAAGATGGGCCGACTTCTTGCGGGCAGCCTCCGGAGAGGCCAGCTCCTGGCAGGCGGCCCACCGCACTCCCGGAGTCTGCGCTCCCACTCAAGAGGACGAGACATGCTGAGGCTACAGTGTAGCCCATCCCCCCACGCCCCCCATATCCAGGGATGGGCGTGGCCACAGTGCTCCGTACGGGCAGAGATCTCTGCCTGTACGTGGCACTGTTGCCACTCCATCCCTGACGTCCCTGCTGGCAGGCCAAGCCCTGTTCCCACGTCGACCTGTCGGTACGGCCTGCGGGCGGCGGGTCCTACCCGGCAGTGAGAGCCCAGAAGCCGGTGGAGGCTTGGCCAATCGGACCTAAGGTAGGCCAGCTCCCTGCAGGCGGCCCGTTCCCCCCTCGGGTTCCGTGCACCATTAAACCAGAAGAGACCGGGAGTGCTTACAGTGATCTCCCACCAGGCAGCGGGACGTAGCCACGCTCCCCAGACCAAGCATGTGTCGTTAGCACCATGGCTACAGTGATCAGCAGCCGGCAGCACCCGCGAGCGGCAGGAGCGGCCTGTCGGCTCCGTACCAGACCAGTTGGCGAGGCCCACCAGGCGGCGGGCCCCAGCCGCCGGCGAAGAAGCCAGCGACCAGAGACACTAACAGTCGGGCCACACACCCGGCCCGATTACCATTGTACCCCTGGGGGGTAGGCCTATATAAACCCCCCAGGGCACCCATGCAAAGGTTCCCAACCTGTTAGAACTAGACTCATACCTAGAGGAAGGAGAGAGCGAGCCTGCCTTCTCCTACCTCTAGCATACAGCTCGAGGAGCACCATTGTACTCACTTGCGCCTTAGTGATCATGTGGAGACCCCGCGGAGCGGGACTAGGGGTGTTATCTCCTAGGAGATCCCTGAACCTGGGTAAAGTACGCCGGCGTTCGTGTCTACGCCTCATCCCACTTCCAAGCACCGGCGACGTTCTACTCGCTCCCACCATGATAAGCCATCCATTGGCATATGTCACACCCAACCCCCAACATTTGGCACCCACCGTGGGGCGAGGTGCACCGTCTCCTGGAGACCTGTTCTGGACGGGAACCCTATTCCTTCCTGGCGACCGCAGCCAGCCCGACACGCCAGATGGCGTCTGTGCCGACGCACTGTATGGCGTGGAGGTCGCCTGCGCAGTGAGCTGCCTCGCCAATCTTGTCGGCGAGATTCGCCTCTCCGACGAGCCCGCGTCCCATGCAGGCACAGAAGGCCCCGAGAGCCGCCTAGTGAGCCTCCTCGATCAGCTCCACGTCATCAGCGAGCCTGCTGCGGACTTGGAGTCTGTTGGCTCCACCAACCCGATGCTAGTCGACTCCGACACAGCGTCACTTGACGCATTCTGCACCAACGTGGTGGTATACGACGAACCGCCTCCTTGTGCGGACAGTGGCGGCAGCACCGTCATTGAGGTGCTTGTCATCAGCCATGACGAGCGCTCCGGTGGAGGTGGTCAGGATCCGTTGCAGGCGGCAATGCAAGACCTAACTGCGCCCATCCCGGAAGACGCTGACGCGGAGATGCTAGAGGCACGTCGTGTCTAGCTCGTTGAAAGCGCCAACCGGCTGGCCAACATGAGACTGCCTTTCAGAGGTTTACCAGCATGAGATGGACCGTGCCATCGGCGGCACGCCGGCTCCTGGAGGGCCTAGCCACGTTGGCCCGGTCCGGCAGCGTGGCGCGACCATCGCCAGCATGTTCGGGACAGATCATCCCATCTACGCCACGCCTGCAAAGAACATACGAGCTGCCCAGGCAGCAGCAGACAAGCTAGACAAGCTCGAGGCAGACGAGCGCCGCCACATGACGGAGCGCGTCCAGCAGCTCCTTGACGTGGGTGCCGAGCAGCAATAGGCCAGCTGCCGCACTGAAGCGCCCAGTCGGCAAAACGATGAGCCGCTGCCTCGCCGGGACCAAGGTGCGACATCCCGGACGCCGACTGGTGGCGTCCGCGATAGGAGAGACAAGGAGCCGGCTGCCAACCGCAGCTGGACTCGCATCACCATCGAGCGCGACCAAGATGGCCACCCAAGAACCGTGCGGCGGTGAGACAACTGCCCTCCTTCCCCTCCCGCGCATTTCCCCACTGCCTATTGACCACCCGACACTCGGCGACCGCCTCGGTCGTCGAGAGGGAGTCAGAGAAAATGACGCCCGCCACCGGATCGACCGCCTCAACCGGTCCCTGGTGCTACAAGAAGAAGACGAGCCGGGTCTGCCTTGTTTTGGCCCCCACATCCGAGATGAGCCCTTCCCCAAAGGGTTCACGCTCCCGAGACATACGCCCAAGTACACAGGCTCTATGAAGCCGGAGGACTGGCTGGTCGACTACTCCACGGCCGTCAGCATCGCCAACGGCAACAAGCGCGTTGCCGTGAAGTACGTTCAGCTCATGCTCCAGGGCATAGCCCGGACGTGGCTGAATAGCTTGAAGCCTCGCAACATCAACAACTGGGTTGATTTCACTGAAGCCTTCATCTGCAACTTCACTAGCACGTACAAGCGGCCGCCCAAGCCTCACCAGCTCTCCTTATGCGTCCAAGGTCCCAACGAGTCGACTCGTGATTACCTCACGCGATGGGCCGAGCTGCGCAACTCCTGTGAAGGCATGCACGAGGTACAGTCCATCGAGTACTTCACTGCCGGGTGCGGAGAAGGCACCCTCCTCAAGCACCGGCTCCTCTACGGTGAGCCGGCAACCCTCGACGAACTGCTGAACATAGCCGACAAGTACGCCACAGCTGACTCCTCCATGAAGGCGAAAATCAATGTTTGACACATCCGGTAAGGTGGCTCCTCAAGCTCTGCGGACTCCGGCTAGCGACACTAGTTGATGCTACCAACCGAATGACAACAAGCGCAAGGCCACACTGCCGACTTCTGCCAACCGGCAGGTGGCGACAGTCGAAGATCGGTAGCTAGAAGGGCAGCCTCCTCCCAAGCGTCAGAAGGGCAGCAAGATCAACTGGTTTCCCGCCTTCTCGTACGAGTGGACTCTCGATGCACCCTGCAAGTTCCACAGCGGTGTGAAGCCGTCCAACAACACCACTCGGAAGTGCCACTGGCTCAACAGGATCGCCAAGGGTGACGGGCTCCCACCTCCTCCGCCTACCAGCCCGCCGCCTCCTCCTCCCCAGCAGGCGGCGGTTCGGCCAGTTGGCGCCATACAAGATGAATACCCTGAAGAGCATGGAGCTTATGTCGTGTTCACCAGTGTGGCCGACGATAGGCACAACAGGCAACAGCGACAACAAGTAAATGCAGTCGCGTTAGAGACCCCCAAGTTCATGCATTGGTCTGAGAAGCCCATCAACTAGAGCAGAGCTGACCACCCGGAGGTGATGCCCAATCCCGGTTCTTACGCCCTGGTTTTGGATGCCACTTTCGCCATAGAGAGGCAGGATGCTCGCTTTTCCCGAGTCCTAATAGATGGCGGCAGCAGCATCGACATCCTGTACCGAGACACTACGGAGAAGCTAGGAATCAAACAGAGGCAGCTTCAGGCCAATCGGACTGTGTTACATGGCATAGTTCTTGGCCTTTCCTGCTAACCAATCGGCAAGACTCTAATTGACGTCCTCTTCGGAGACAAGGAACACTTTCGCCGAGAGCCAGTCTGGTTTGAGGTGGTGGACCTTGAGAGCCCTTATCATGCACTGCTTGGCCGGCCCGCTCTGGCCAAATTTATGGCGGTCCCCCACTATGCCAACCTCAAGATGAAGATGCCAAGCACCAAGGGAATCCTAACCATACATGGGGACTACAAGAAGTCATCCGCCTGCGCGGCAGACAGCAGCCGGCTAGCCGAGTCCCTCGTGATCGCGGCTGAGAAGCGGCTCCTTGACCGGGTTGTAGCCATGGCAGGCAAGCAGCCGGAAATGTCTCCCAACCCCAAGGAGTCGGAAGTTGAGGGCTCGTTCAAGCCGGCCAAAGAAACAAAGAAGATACCCTTGGACCCGGAGCACCCGGAGAGGCACGTTGTCATAGGTGCGATCCTTGACAGCAAATAGGAAAGTGAACTTGTTGATTTCCTCCGTGAGAATCGGGACATCTTTGCATGGTCTCCCAAGGACATGCCGGGTGTTCCGACGGATTTCGCTGAGCACAAGCTACATGTCTGACCTGAAGCCAAACCAGTCAGGCAGCCCTCGCGCTGCCTGTCAGAGGAAAAGAGAAGAGTTGTCGGAGAAGAGATAGCCTGGCTTCTAGAGGCCGGCTTCATCATGGAGGTGTTCTTTCCCGAATGGTTGGCCAACCCAGTCCTTGTGCTGAAGAAGAGTAAGCAGTGGCGCATGTGTATTGATTATACCAGCCTCAACAAAGCTTGCCCCAAAGATTCATTTGCCCTACCAAGAATGGACCAAGTAATTGACTCCACAGCCGGATCCGAGTTGCTGAGCTTTTTGGATGCATACTCAGGGTATCATCAGATCAAGCTGAACCCGGCCGATAGGCAGAAGACTACCTTCATCACACCATTCAGAGCCTTCTGTTACCTGACCATGACGTTCGGCTTGAGAAATGTCGGTGCCACGTTCCAGCATTGCATGCAGAAGTGTCTCCTCAAGCAACTCGGTAGAAACGCCCACGTTTATGTGGACGATGTTGCGGTGAAGACGGAGAAGCGCGAAACGCTGCTGGAAGACCTCAAGGAGACCTTTGAAAACTTGCGCCAATTTCAGATCAAGCTCAACCCGGAGAAATGCATCTTTGGAGTACCAGCCGGCCAGCTTCTTGGATTCCTGATCTCAGAACGCGGCATAGAGTGTAACCCTGTGAAGATCAAGGCCATCGAGAGGATGGAGGTGCCCACCCGACTGCTGGACGTGCAAAAATTCACCGGCTGCTTGGCATCCATCAGCCATTTCATCAGCCGGCTAGGCGAGAAGGCTCTTCCCCTATACCAGCTCATGAAGAAGACCACTTTTTTTAGTGGAACGACAAGGCGGATGAAGCTTTTCTCCAGCTCAAGAAGATGCTGACCACTCTGCCTGTCCTGGCGGCTCCAACTGCTAAGGAGCCCATTCTTCTCTACATCGCCGCCACCAGCCGGGTGGTCAGCACAGTCATTGTTGTGGAACGCAAGGAAGAAGGAAAAGCACTACCAGTCCAGAGGCTGGTGTATTACCTGAGTGAAGTGTTGTCTGCCTCCAAGCAGAACTACCCGCACTATCAGAAGATGTGTTATGGCGTACACTTCGCCGCCAAGAAGCTGGAGTTATACTTCCAAGAGCACCCAATCACTGTTGTCTGCACTACTCCTCTTGCCGAGATCATTGGAAGCCGAGATGCTTTGGGCCGAGTGGCCAAATGGGCCATAGATTTGGCCCCCTACACCATCCACTAAAAGCCTCGCGCCGCTATCAAGTCACAAGCACTGGCCGACTTCCTCGTCGACTGGGTCAAGACCCAGTACCTGCCGCCAGTGCCAGATTCCACCCATTGGCGGATGCACTTTGATGGTTCCAAGATGCGCACTGGTTTGGGAGCTGGCATCGTCCTCACCTCTCCCAAAGGCGACAAGCTTAGATATGTGCTGCAAATCCACTTTGCCGCCTCCAACAACGTTGCTGAATATGAATCACTCATTCATGGGTTCGGGCTTGCCAAGGAACTCGGCATTTGTCGGATCCTGTGTTATGGAGACTGTGATTTAGTGGTCCAGCAGTCGTCAGGCGACTGGGACACTAAAGATGCAAACATGGCAAGCTACCGCTTCCTCGTCCAGCAACTCAGTGGATACTTTGAAGGGTGCGAGTTCTTACATGTGCCAAGAAATGACAATGAGCAAGCAGATGCCTTGGCACGAATCGGCTCCACCCGACAAGCAATACCAGTCGGCGTCGCCTTGCAATGCCTCCTTAAGCCATCTGTCAAGCCGTAGCCAGAGTCAGATTCCATCTTTGTGCCGACTCCTCCCGAGGCAGTCGCATCCGACTTGAGGACCACAGCAGCCGGCGCGGGGAATTTGGTAGGCGGTCGGGGGACTGCAGCAGTCGTACCCGGCCTGGGGACTTCAGAACCTGGCCTGGGGAATGCAGCAGTCCGCCCAGGGACTTCATCAACTCAGCAAGTGGCAGCCGACTCCGACCCGCCGCCTCCCGGCCCAACCGCCCTCGTGCAAGTCGCAGTTCTGGCAGTCTAAGAAATAGTGGCACCTTCATGGGCACAGCCCATCCTGAACTTTCTGGTGAACAAAGAGCTGCCCGTTGATGAGGTCTCGGCCCGGCAAATCCAACGCCGGTCAGCAGCATACACCATTGTCAACAAAGAACTCGTAAGGTGCAGTGTCACTGGTGTGTACCAGCGCTGGGTGGAGCCAGAGCAAGGTCAGGCAATCCTCAAAGATATCCACCAAGGCGAGTGTGGCCACCACGCGGCTTCAAGACCTCTTGTTGCCAAAGCTTTCCGCCATGGGTTTTTCTGGCCAACTGCTCTAGAAGACGCCAAAGGCTTAGTCTAGAAATGCAAAGGGTGCCAGAAGTTCCGCTCTAAGCCACATCAGCCGGCTTCTACAGTCAAGACCATCCCCATTGCCTGACCCTTCGATGCCTGGGGGCTGGACATGGTGGGACCATTCAAGACAGCACGCAGCGGCCTGACTCATCTACTTGTCGCGGTGGACAAGTTCACCAAGTGGATAGAAGCTAAACCAATCAAGAAGTTGAATGGTCCGACTGCTGTGACTTTCATCGCTGACATCACCATCCGGTATGGCATACCGCACAGCATCATCACCGACAACAACACAAACTTTGCCAAAGGTGCCCTGGCTCGTTTCTACGCGACGCAGGGCATCCGACTGGACTTAGCGTCCGTTGCCCATCCGCAGTCAAACGGCCAAGTGGAGCGGGCAAACGGCCTCATTTTGTCCGGCATCAAGTCCCGACTAGTCGAGCCTCTGGAGGGCTCGGCCGGCTGTTGGCTCGACGAGCCGCTGGCCATCCTCTGGAGCCTGCGCACAACTCCGAACAAGTCAACCGGCTTCACGCCCTTCTTCCTCGTCTACGGTGCCGAAGCCGTCATCCCGACAGGCATAGAATTCGACTCCCCTCGAGTCACAATGTACACCGAAGAAGAGGCAAAAGAAGCACGAGAAGATGGCGTCGATCTACTGGAAGAGGGCCGGCTGCTGGCACTCAGCCGGTCCACCATCTACCAACAGAGTCTACGCCGATACTACAACCGGAAGGTCAAGCCAAGATCCTTCCAAGAGGGAGACCTTGTGCTCTGGCTAATCCAGCGAACAGCCGGCCAACACAAGCTCTTGGCACCTTGGGAAGGCCCCTTCATCATCAGCAAGGTGTTGGGCAAGGACTCCTACTATCTGATCGATGCTCAGAAGCCTCGAGCATGCAAAAGAGACGACTCCGGCAAGGAGACGGAACAACCATGGAATGCAAACCTCCTCCGAGGGTTTTACAGTTAAATGCAGTATGTACAAAGCCAACTTTTGTATTAAGTATGAAGACTCCGGGTCCCCGAGAAGAAACTCAGGGACTGCCCTCCTTTATCTATATGATAAGTATTATGCCTATGAATGTGTTAGTCCACCAGGCACCGGGTTCGACCAGTCAACCCGAGGGCTCACTGTCTTGTACTATGTAATGCTTCCAGCAGCCGGACAAGTAATGTGTTGGCACTCAAGCCTTCTCCTTCCAAAGCCGTAGCTCGCAGAGCGGCCACCCGGTAGGCAGGAGTCAAAGGCAGGAAAGGGTGCCCACATGAAAAATGGCTAAGGACCCAAAAGCTTGCGCATAGTTCAAGCCGGCTCCCCGCCTCACCGACCGGCTGCTGCGCAGCCGGCCGGCCGGCTTCTACTTAATTTGCTAAACGCTCTAGTCGGCTGAGTACTTGCCTTCCCAAAGTGGCTAAGTACTTGACCCAACCACAGTCCGTAGAGCGGCTGTCCGGCTGGCAAGACGGTAACTGAGGGGGCGGCAAAGGAAAAAGGCCAAGGAGCAGAAAGAAAGAAGAGATAGAACTTGGCAAAAATATTTACATAACAAAAGGCCCTTGGCCAATATTCAATAGAAGTTTGGAATACACCCCGCGGGTGGAATTGTGCGAAGCTAATAAAGTTTGTCGAGACTGATAAGCAGGTAAAAACAAAGATAAATTGGCAGCCTAGGGAGCAGCAGACGGGTTCGGCGGAACGATGGAGTCGGTGGTGCTGGATGGTGGAGCGGCCGGCTGGTCAGTTTCCGCTTGGTCGCCTTCAGCGGGAGTCAGCTTGCTCTGGCGTGGCTCGTTGCTAGAGGCGCGGTCGAGCTGAGGCTGGCTGTCCGCTTCAACCTCTAGCGCTTCTTCTTCACCTTCCTCCTCCTCGTCGTCTTCTCCCTCGTCGCTGGAGTCGATCACTTCGGTCGATTCCTCGCCATCCTCCAGGTTCAGCCCGAACCACTCTGGTGGCACCTCGGCACCATTCTCAGCCAGTTCCGGGACGAATACGGTGGTGTTGGTGTACTCGGCGATCGCCACCGCCCGCTTGATGAGATCAAACTCCACCGCCACCAGCTCCTCCTGGGCCTCCAGTCGAAACGTGATCAACTGGGCTAGATCTAGCCCAGGGTACCACGCCTTGACGAACTCCAGGGCCCGGTGTGTGCCAGCCCGGGCTGAGGATCCCTTCCAAGCCTCAAGACGGTCGATCGCCACTTCCAGCCAGTCGGCGGTCCAGCTGGGAGTGCGCGGAGCCGGAATGTCTGGCCACAGGGCGGAGATCGCCTCGGCCCCGACACGCTGAAGATGGCGCAGCATCCGATGAGCAAGTCGAAGGTGGGCCTGGACGCTGAGGAGCTGCTCACTAAGGGTCCGGGGGGCGTCGGCAGCAATCTGCGCTCCTTCCGCCCACTGTTCCTCACGATAGGCCTCAATAGCCTAGTTGGCGGCACCGGAGTGGCCAGGAAAGAAGTCTGCATGATCAAAAAAGCGAGTAAGGTAGAAGCCGGAAGCTAGAAGCCGGCCTGGTTGGTAGCCGGCAAGTCAAAGAAAGAAGAAGGAAGAAGCTTTCAGTCAACCTTGTCTTCGATCTCACCGAAGCCGGCAGTTAGCATGGCCTCCTTATCAGTCAAGGCGGAGCGTTCGGTCTCGAACTCTGCAAGGAGACCAGACTCCTTCGCCTCCGCCTCTTTCTGAGCCGTCTTGAGAAGCTCCACCTGCTCCGCCAGCTGTGTGGCCAGCCGGTCACGCTCTTCGGCTAGCTTGCTGCACTCCACCTCCTTGGCGCGCAAGGCGGTCTCGGCTTCACCAAGCTGCTGCTGCAGGGCAGCGTTGGCCTCTGCAAGAGAGAGAAAAGGAAACGCGTCAGCAGCCAACGGAAAAGAAGAACAGTTGTTGGGGAGATCCGGCCCGACTGCTCAGCAGTCGGCCCGAATCTCGGGGACTACAGCCCGTGGGTGCACTAGCGCGCCCCCGCAGAGAAAAGAAACAAGGACTTACTCCGGCTCTCCGACAAGTCGACAGCCCGTCGGTCCAGCTCTCGGACGTTGGAGTTGAAGGCGACTGCGCGGAGGTTGTGATAGTCCTATAAAGAAGATAACAGATGAAGTTAGTACTCGGAGCTTGCCGAATTAAAAGCTCCGAGCCGCCTGCTCGACAGCCGTCCCGAAGCTCGGGGACTACACTAAGTGGGTGCGCTGGCGCGGCCCCACAAAGAAGTAAAGAAATTCAAGAGTCAAAGATGAAGTAACATACCCGGATGGCCGCTCGCGACTCCAGGAACGCCTGGTTGCACCGCTTCAGGGCATCGGCTTCAGCTCGAAGCTTGCCTTGGACGTCCAGGATCGCCTGGTTCAAAGGGCCTGTCCCGCCTCCTCGCACCTAGTCAGCGGGTGCGGCGCTGGTCGCCTCGGCGTTCGGGATCGATGAGCTTGCGGCACTGACTTCCAGCGGGCGCGGTGCCGAAGCCGCCTTTGCAAACCAGCGGCGTGGTGGTGTGCGGACCTCAGGAGTTGGGCCCATTACCATCTCGCTGCCGGCTGGTGGCACTAGCGGGTCGGATGGCTGCTTGTCCTGCGCTCCTTCAGACGGCGGTGCTAGAGGCACGACTACGTCCGGCATGGCGACGTCGCTGCCCTCGTTCTCCATGACCGGGTGATCATCACTAGCACCCCCAGTCGGCGCCACAAACTGGCGGTGGCGGCACGGAGTTCAGGGGGATGACGAAGACCGGCTCCTAGCGGCACGCAGCTTCCTCAAGCCGCTTCTTCGCGGCGGCATCGGCCTCGGCCTCCGCCAGCTTCTTCAGCGCGGCGGCCTCCGCCTTGTCTGCCTCCGCCTTCTCCCGGCAGGCAGCTTCCTGCTCTTCGCGCACCTCACGCGCGTTTTGCTCCCGCGCCTCCCGGAGGTCAGCCGCGGGATCGATTCGTCGGCTAGTGGTGGAGCCCTCCGCTGACCCGATAATGGAGGCGGCAGCCGACTTCTCGAGTGAGAGCGGAGCCCTAAATCAAGAACACAAAGAGAAGAAGCTCAGATAAAATGAACAATAAAGGAAGGCATGAGAAAATGATACTTACGATGACACCATGGGAGGTGCCTTCGGGAGTTTTTGGAACTTGGCCGCCTTCGCGGCGGCCTCCTTCCACCTGGTCGCGGCGGTCAGATTCTTGGCCTTCTTCGGCGCGCTGCCGAACAAGGCGGCGCCCTATTTACGCTTTCGCGTACCGCCTCGAGCAGTCGGCTCGGCGAAGGGGCCCGCGTCTGCCTTGCCGGCGCCTCGTGAAGGGCGCGGCTCCTCCTCCTCATCAAAAAAATCATCCGTCCATGACTCGACGCTGACCCCCTCTTCGGAGCCGCCTGCTCCGTGGACGCCGCCTGTGGCGTCATCTTCCAAGGCGGCCATCCCCAAGTCGGGGTCGTCCATGTCGCTCATGGCTCGTTCCGGCAAGTAGGGGCCGCCTGCCCCCACGATGGCGGCCGTCGCCTCGGACATGTAGATCTATTTCAAAAAGTAAGAAGTCGACCGGTCGATCAGCAAGAAGGAATCAAGATGAAGCACGGGAGAGGGAAAAGGTTGAAGAGCTTACGGGAGGCGGTGGGTTCGCGCGGGAGTACGGCTGCTTGCCAAATTGCCACAACCCGTCTAGCTTGAGGTCGGAGATCTCGTTGACCAAGTTTGCCACCTCGGCAGCTGGCATCTCCTTGGTGCTCAGCCGGCACGGGTCGCGGTGCCCGCTCATCCGGCAGATCAAGTGACGCCGGCCTTGCAGCGGGAGAACCTAGCGCGCGATGAAGGCGAACAGCAAGTTGGACGCTTTGAGGCCTTCGGCCTCCGTCGGCAGCCGGAGTCGGTCGATGGCGGCGGCGCCGTCTGCCGACACCGGCTTCGGCTTCTAGCCCCAGTTGGCCCGAGGCTCTGCTGGCGGGCCGGCTTTGTAGGCCGACAGGTTGAGGAAGTCGACGGCCGGGTCGACGTTTTCCACATAGAAGTAAGATTGCTGCCACATCTTGACCGACTGTGGCAGCTTGATGGAGGGGAAGGCTTTCCTTGGAGATGGACGACGCACACCGACTAAGGCACCGCACTGAGCAGCCACCTCCCGGACTGAGGTGCCCAACTTGGTGTAGAAGATCGCTCCCCACAACTCGATGGTGGGGAGGATGCTGAGGTAGCCTTCACACATGGTGATGAAGGCGGATAGGAGCATCACGGTGTTGGGTGTGATGTGGTGAGGTTGGAGATGGTGGAAGTCGAAGAACGAGCGGAGGAAGCCGCTCGCCGGCAGGCCGAAGCCACGGATGAAGTGCGAGCGGAAGACAACCCGCTTTCCCTCTCCCGGCGCCGGTAAGATCTCCCCCTCGGGAGGCACGCGCGCCTTCATGTAACCAGCGCCAGGAAGACGCCACGTGTCGCGGAGGAAGGCGATGTGGTCATCATTGATGTTCGACCCGTCCCAGTATCCTCCCCGCTCGCGCGCCATGAAGAGCTCGACGAAGCGAATGGCGCGGCAGGGGAGCTAAGGATCGAGGCCGGTCCAAGAAGGGCTCGGGGCGGAAGAGTTCGACGGAAACGGGCGGCGACAACGCTCTGGCGGAGTTCGAGGGCCCCGCGGTGAGAGGAGGAAGAAAGAGGCAAGAGTAGGGGCAGGAGGGCGCACGTGCTCCACCTCTCCCCCTCCTCCCCTACTTATAGCCGTCGGGCTATGAGGCCGAGGGGCAAGCGTGGGATCGTGGGATTAACTGTGCCCATGACCCCACGTCCCCCCATTTATCGCGCGAGTTACCACACGTGGTAACCCCGCGGGGAAGCTCAACCGGCCGCCTCAGCCGCGGCGGATCCGCTCGCGTGCCGAGGCCCGGTAGTGGCAGGCCCAGCCTGCTGTCACGTCCCATCGCGCACATGGGCTGGCAGGCTGGCCCGGTTGGTTGACGCCAAGTGGCGTGCCCATAGTAGGTGGCGGTCTTGGAGGCTTCGCTAATAAGCCACCTAGTTCCCGCCATCGCGTTCAAAGTTTTCAGACGAGTCCGACTGGCGGTGGCCAACTCCCTCCACTCGACACGCTAGGAGTCGGAGAAGGATTTAGACCAGAGCACTCGGAGGAGGAAATTGTTGAGGGTTCTTGGCTTACCAACTGCGACGCCTCACCAGCTTCGGGGACTACTGTCGGAGTAATAGGCCACGGGTAGCCCAACCCGAGTCCCTGAGCCTTTCAAGACATTGGGGCTGGCTGCGCCCCTCAAGACATCAAGAAGAAGTGTCGCCTTCTGGTGGCCGGTTGTCCCAAGCGGCCGGCTGCCGGAAGGTGGCCGAGTTCAAGAAGGCGGCTCCAAGACGGGCCGACTTCCTGCGGGCAGCCTCCGGAGAGGCCGAACCGCGCTCCCATTCAAGAGGACGAGACGTGGTGAGGCTACAGTGTAGACCATCCCCCCCATATCCAGGGCCGAGCGTGGCCACAGTGCTCCGTACGGGCGGATATCTCTGCCTGTACGTGGCACTGTTGCCACTCCATCCCTGACGTCCCTACTGGCAGGCCAAGCCCTGTTCCCACGGCGACCTGTCGGTACAGCCTGCGGGCGGCAGGTCCTACTGGGTAGCGAGAGCCCAGAAGCCGGCGGAGGCTTGGCCAATCGGACCTGAGGAAGGTCGGCTCCCTGCAGGCGGCCCGTTCCACCCTCGGGGTCCATGCACCATTAAACCAGAAGAGACCGGGAGTGGCTACGGTGATCTCCCACCAGGCGGTGGGACTGTAGCCACGCTCCCCAGACCAAGCATGTGTCGTTAGCACCACGGCTACAGTGATCAGCAACTGGCAGGACCCGCGAGCGGCGGGAGCAGCCTGTCGGCTCCGTACCAGACTAGTCGGCAGGGCCCACTGATACGTCTCCAACGTATCTATAATTTATGAAGTATTCATGCTATTATATTATCAACCTTGGATGTTTTATATGCTATTTTATATGGTTTTCGGGACTAACCTATTAACCTAGAGCCCAGTGCTAGTTTATGTTTCTGTTTTTTCCTTGTTTTAGAGTATCGCAGAAAAGGAAAACCAAACAGAGTCCAATTGACCTGAAACTTGACGAAGCTTATTTTTGGACCAGAAGAAGGCCAAGAAGTAAAAGAACTGGGCCAGAAGACTCTCGGGCTGCCCACGAGGGTGGGGGCGTGCCCCTGCCTCGTGGACAGCCCGGAGACCCCCCTGCCTTGTTCCCGACTCCAACACCTCTTATATAACCCAAACTTCCAGAAAGAAACCTAGATTAGGAGTTCCACTGCTAGAAGCCTCCGTAGCCACCGAAATCCAATCTAAGCCCTCTCTGGCACCCTGCCGGAGGGGGCCATCATCACCGGAGGGCATGGCGGAGGATCCCGGAGGGGCCATCGTCACCATGAAGGCCAAGGACCAGAGGGGGAAGCCATGGAGGAGGAAGCACAAGGGGGAGAGCCTCTCCTCCTCTCTCTTGGTGGCACCGGAGGGCCATTGGGAGGGGAATCATCGCCGCGGTGATCGTCTTCATCAACATCACCATCATCATCATCACCCTCATCTCTTTTACGCGGTCCACTCTCCCGCACCCTGCTGTAATCCCTACTTGAACATGGTGCTTTATGCCACATATTATGATCCAATGTTGTGTTGTCATCCTATGATGTTTTGAGTAGATATCTTTTGTCTTTGGGTTGATTGATGATCTAGATTGGTATGAGTTGTATGGTTTACTTTGGTGCTGTCCTATGGTACCCTCTGTGTCATGCAAGCATGAGGGATCCCCGCTGTAGGGTGTTTCAATACGTTTATGATTCGCTTATAGTGGGTTGCATGAGTGACTGAAACACAAACCCGAGTAAGGGGGTTGTTGTGTATGGGATAAAGAGGACTTGATGCTTTAATGCTATGGTTGGGTTTACCTTAATGATCTTTAGTAGTTGCGGATGCTTTCTAGAGTTCCAATCATAAGTGCATATGATCCAAGTAGAGAAATTATGTTAGCTTATGCCTCTCCCTCATATGAAACTGCAATAGTGATTACCGGTCTTGTTAACGATTGCCTAGGACAATTCCGCACACCGATCCACCATTATTCCACATAGGCTATTTATAATAGTTAGTAATGTATTCTAACTTTATGATAACATCACCTACTTTCATATTTTAGCTCTCCGATATCATACAAAGTTATCCACTTCATACCCACAACATAGTTTTATTTCTCGTTTCTAGTTGGAAGCAAATGTTTGGTGTACGTAGAGTCGTATCAGTGGCAGATAGGGATTGAGAGAATATTGATCTTACCTTTAGCTCCTTGTGGGTTTGACACTCCATACTTATCACTTACACCTTTGGAAATTGCTATGATGATTCCTTGCACTTGGGGATTATCAAGCTCTTTTCTGGCGCTGTTGCCGGTGAGCAATAGTGTGGGGTTGATATTCTCGTGTGTTCTTGTTTGCTTTCTTCACTAGGTAGATTTTGTTTTTCCTTTTTTGTTTCCGTTTAGTTGTGGGTGAAACATACGAAAAAATTTAAAAGAATGAAAATACCAAAAAAATACTTGCCTCTCATGCCTAAAAAGTTTTTCAAAAAGAGAAGTGATTGGAAAGTTATGCATTGAAGAAGTGAGGGTCGACCTTGACCACTCGTGTTCATGCTCACGGAAAAAATGTAGAATTTTTCATGGAAGTTTATCTGTAAATAATTATCCCCTTATATAAATCCATTGTATTATAAAAATAATGTGCCAAGCTTTGGTTTTAGGATGATTAGATTGCTTGTTTACTATGTGCAGAAAAAAAACAGAAACTTTGGCTGTAGCGCGTGATTTTACATTTTTACTGGAAAGAAAAATGGGTCTGAAACTTTTTTCACATTAATTCTGTATAAATTCTTCAAATTTTCAAATTTATTTCATAATTTTTGGAGTTACAGAAGTTTACTAAACCTCCAGATTACTAGAGACTGTCATGTTTTAGACAGATTCTGTTTTCTATGTGTTGTTTGCTTATTTAGATGAATCTATGAGTAGTATCGGAGGGTATGAACCATGGATGAGTTGGAATACAGTAGATATTACACCAATATGAATTTATAATGAGTTCACAACAGTACCTAAAGGTAGTGATTTGCTTTATTACACTAACGGATCTCACAAAGTTTTTGTTAAAGTTTTGTGTGGATGAAGTGTTCGAAGAACGAGGAGTTACCGATGTCAGAAGAATAAAGAGAGGCAATAGCTCAAGCTTGGGGATTCCCAAGGCACCCCAAGTAAATAATCTAAGGATACTCAAGCATCTAAGCTTGGTGATGCCCCGGTTGGCATCCCATCTTTCTTCAACAATTATCGGTATACCTCGGTTTTTGTTTCGTTCACATGATTTGTGTCCTTTGTTTTTTGTTCTTCCTTTATGAACCATGATAGTATGAGATAGCCCTTCATTTATATATAGAATTCTTCATGTGCTTCACTTATATCTTTTAAGTATGATCTTATAGAACTGCTCTTTGTGCTTCACTTAAATCTTTTGAGTATGGTTTTATAGAATGCTTCATGTGCTTCACTTATACATTTTGAGCTTGGACATTGGTTAGTTTATATTAAATGTAGAAAGATCCATGAACTTCACTTATATCTTTTGGAGTATGAACAATACTATCATCTAAAGCGGGTTTGGAAGAGTGTCAACTCTAGGAACTAGTGATCCCGCTATTCCGAATGAGAAGAATTTTGCTTATGTGGAGAGTAGAAAAATTTATATGCTTGTAGATCATGAAAAGAATGCTTTATGTGATGGTTATATTGTTGAAATCATTCATGATGCTACTGAAAATTATTATGAGGGATGAATACATGCTTGTAGGAGTGCAATAATATCAAGTTTCCTCCCTATGTGCTTAAAGTTTTGAAGTTATACTAGTTTTGCCTTCCTATGCTAGTTGATTCTTGTTCCTATAAATTGTGTGCTCACAAAATCCCTAGGCATAGGAAGTGGGTTAGGTTCAAATGTCCTAGTCATATTCTTCATGATGCTCTCTTTATGTTTCAATTCTTATCTTTTATGTGAGCATCATTGAAATCATCATGCCTAGCTAAAAGGCATTAAAGAAAAGCGCTTGTTGGGAGACAACCCAATATTTACCTTTACTATTTTCATGTGTTTACATGATTAAGCTAATGTAGTAATCATATTTTATAGCTTTTCTTTCAATAAAGTGCCAAGTAAGACCTTTGGGAAGACTTGGGTGAAAGTTAATGTGATCTTGCTTGAAAAAATAGAAACTTTGCGCGCATGAGATTAGCTTCCATTTTTTATATAGAAGAGTGCTTTGGTGCTGATTATTTTTGCAGAAGATTAATAGACAAATTCCTCACGTCCACAATGGTAGTTTCATCGTCTCTTGCTGTTGCTGCTCCATTGATTGGTCAACACCCTGCTTGCATTGGTTGGCTTGACCAACAACGTTTAGCATTTTAGCTGCATAATAATGAAGGCCGTCTTTAATTTCAGCATCCTCTTCAGCCATCCTTTCGTCAGCATCCGCTTGATTTCTTGAATGTATTGCATCAAGCTCTTCCACGAGCCTCTTGAGAACATAGTAGGCTCTGTCATATTGCCGGTCACATCTCATTGCTTTCTTGTTAATCATCAAATTTAGCTGCAGCAAGATGTCTTGCTTCGATAGTCTTGAGCTGCCATCCGATGCAGTTGTGTTGTAGTCCCTTGTATCAAAGGTTGGTTGTGATTTTGCAGTCTTTGTGTACCGTTTGAGGATAGACTTGTGTGGAAGTTTGTCAAGCTTTAGGTAGTCCAGTATGTTCATGATGTGATGGTAGAACAGGCCTGCATTTTGTGATGAATGCAGAGTACATAGTTTGTGAGCCAGCAATGAGTTTCATATATTTTGATATGATACTACAAGTTTAGCTATTTAATGAGTTTGTTTCTCCGCTCACCTGTGTGTGTCCAAAGCTTGCATTCACACTCGTATATTTCATTCTCTGGGTCAGCTACAACCTGGAATTCATGCTTTGACCAGGAAAATCTTTCTTCCTCATCATGGCCAGGCTTGTTGTGGTAGTACACAAGGTACTTAGTGGGCTCTACTGTATGCTTTGCGTGAAATAACGTGGCTTTTCTCATCCTAGTCCTCATCGCGGTGTACACGGCTCTCGTGTACTTGATAGACATGTCTTCCTCGTAGCCGTAAGTTGTTTTTGTCACAAGATTGGTCTGCCCATGTCAAAAAGTGAGATATTAGTCAAAGCAGAGTCATGGGTTTCATTTTTTTAAATTCAAAGTGCACATGTTGAAGGAAAACAAAACATGATGGGGATGTTTTTTGTGTCTTCATACCATGTTGGTCATTGTTTGCTTGTTCTCCTTCCGCATCCGAGTTTGTATGCAAGCATTTACCCGCCTAGCAAACTTGTGTAGGTTCTGGATCCCCTTGACAAACCCTTTCTTGAGCACGTGGTTCATGCTCTTGCTTCGTTGTGTGGAAGTCATTCTAGCACAGAAAATGTTCTTGTAATATGCTGAAATCCATATTTTCCTATCACTCCATAGCTGCATCATCATCTGGTCGTTCTCCAGGTTGTACTTGTGCACGAGTTCACCCAAGCAGCTTCAAACTCCGTTGGCATCAGCGGCCAGTTTAATATAGTTGTGAACTCCTCTTTGAATGTTTTATACTTTTTGTACAGCAAGGCGAGGTATTCCCTTTACTTCTTCATGATGTGCCAACGGCATAGCCTGTGAACGGTGTTTGGAAATGATTGTGGTATAGCTTTCGCCATCGATGGGCACTGGTCTGCATGAATTAAAAAAATGAAACTTACTTCTTTTTTGCACTGATGGTGAACTTAAGTTGTACAAGTACTTGAACTTCACATGTAGCAGTATGGCTATCTAAAAATGCCACATGTATTTTTTCTTACAGCAGTGTTGTTGAACTTCTGTGGTACCAGTGCTTGAACTTCACAGGTAGCAGTAGGACTACCTAGTAGTGTCACACTCAAAATTTTCTTAAAGCAGTGTTCTTGAACTTCTGTGGTACCAGTGCTTGAACTTCACATAAATAACTATATTTTGCTGAACATGTTACATATATTTTTCTTACAGCTTTGTCCTTGAACTTCTGTGATTCCTGTATTTGAACTTCACATTCATAACTAATTTATTTCTAAACATGTGACAGATAATTTTGCTTTCTTGTACTGTTAGTTGGACTTTTGTGCTAACAGTGGTTGAACTGCTTGCTTTACATTTATTTTTCAAATAAAACCAATGTACCCAATACAGACCCATAGACTGAAAAGATGATGAAACTTGTAGAGGTTTTTTTGAACTCACCTATTAGAATGCAAGTTGGGTGCTTGTTGTTCATGCATCATACAAATGTATCGAACAACCACTTGAATGACTTTGCATATTCATCTCTGATCAGGGCAACAACAAATATCATTGACTGCAAGTGATGGTTTGTTCCAACAAACACTACCAGAGGCATATGAAATATGTTGGCCTTGTAAGTTGTGTCAAACATTACGCAATCGCCAAAGTCTTGATAGGCTCCTCGGCAGCTTGCATTGGACCAGAAAATGTTTTTAATTGACTTGTCCTTGTCTACTTGTATGTCATAGAAAAACTCATCATTGATTGCCTTCATGTCTTTGAAGAATGAAACAAGTTTCAGCACATCATCCAAATCATCTTTCCTTGCATTCATGGCTTTCCTGCAAATTACATGCAAACATGCATTTGTTATTTTTGCTAGCGAAGGCTTGTGACCTAGGATGCTATGTACATTGCAGTATGTGGATGTTGGAATACTTACTGGTTTAGTAGGTCTCGTCCGGTCATGCTTAGGAAGTAGCTTCCATCTTCATTTTTAGATAGCATGGACATGACTGTTGTGTGCTTGACATCATGGTACTACAGGAGCTTTACGTACTCCAAAATAGTGGGTCATAATTCTTGTGTGAGTGCAAGAATACCAGCATGTCATCAATTTGCATGAGTTGGTGATTATGATTGTACTCAATGTCCACTGCCACGCATGTGTTATCCTCCTGCACCTTCACCCTCATTCTTGCATTGCAGCTTGTCCTCTGTGATGTTTTGTTTCGCTTCCTGTTAGCCTCTGAAACAGAAGATGTGTGTATCCCTTGGAATGCGCAAACAAAATACTTGTGGTTGTCATCCCCCCCCCCGTCTTCTTGATTCTAAAACCAGCGTGTCTGGCGTAACTATTATAAAATCCCATTGCTTTCTCTACATCTTGGAATCGCATCTTTAGTCTTGGTATTAGATAATCCAGGAGATCCGTCGTCTGCAGAAAAAGAAAAAATAATCCAAACGGCATGTTAAAATGCAGTTTATGAACTTGTTATCCTAGAGGGAGCAAAAAATTTGCAGATAATACAAGATGCGTATATAAAAATTTTTTGTTTCACTTACATGCGTGTATGATCGCAGCTCCACCGGAGTCTGCTGTTGTCCCTCTGGGATGGGGCACGGCGGAGTAATCATAGCAGGATGCAGGAGTGGATCACGAGGAGGAAGGAGGGCTGAAGATGGCCCCTCTCTTGTTTGCATCCTTTTTGCTTGAGGTGGTTGTGGAAGTATTGCGATCCTGGTCTTGGTTTGCTCTTTTGTTTTGTGAACCAATCCATCTACCTTATGTCCCGTACAATTCTGACTTGTAGCAGCAGTAGCAGGATCCAATGGTGGTAGTGTGCAGAGCACTCTCCTCCATGTGTGTGTTCCTGTTGGATTTGTCCTGGGATTCGGTTTAGTTACTTCGCTTTGGCATTGATGAGGCACATCGGGATAACCTCCAGAGTTACACGCAGGACTTGAGCTAACCCCCTCCTCCATCAGCATGCTTGGGAGTCTGGTGGTGGATACAAAGAATCCGCGGGGGATTTCCGGCGTCACCCAGTTAGGTGGAGGCACAAAGTTGTGCGGATAGGGCTGTGACCTAGCATCTTGGAAGTCTCCATGTGTTTTAGGTGTCATCCACTTTTGGTCTGGAGCAGGTTGCTAATGCTGTTGGAGCGTTTGAGGTGTGACCCATTTGAGGGGGTGGTGCAACAAGTACATGCTTGGGATTGTGTACTTGCTGCTGGGAACTTCTAAGCTTCTTCGTGCGTCTCTCGTCTTGCTGACATAAAAGAAAAAAATGTTTATTAGCACACAAGTTACATCTGCCTATACCTTTGTAACTGAACTTAGCATTATTCACAGCCTGAAATTCTCATATATAAAGTGGTGTTCATGTACATATTTTTTCCCTAGGACAGGCATCACACTATGCACTGAGCTAAGCATCTACCAATACTTCTATACCGAACTAAGCACCCTTCACAGAATGAACCTCACATTCTGGTAATTCTACACTATTTGATTACTTATATGTATCTGAACTAAGCACTCTCCACAACCTGAACTTCTTGTTTTGCAAAGGGGAAATACTGTCTACAGTTAAAAAACCTAAACCTTCATGATTTTGAATGGTTGAACCACTAGTGCATACCAACCTAACCTTCATGTGATCACATGCATGTTCTATTTTCCTTTTATCTTTTTGCACACAACCAGATACATACCAACCTGAACTCTAGCACTAAATAGTTGAACTTCACATGGCTTTTCACATGTGAATGCAGGAAAATTTTCTACTATCTGTAGCCTGTACTGAGGCTCACAAACTACCTGAACTTCACATGGCTGTAAGCAGGCAGATTTAAAAAAATATTTTGTAGCCTGGAGTGATGCTCACACACCACCTGAACTTCACATGGCTGTAAGAAAATAACAAACAAAAGGAAGAAGTTCAACCATACCCTGGCTAGAAGTTTGGCCAACCTTTTTCCAGCAGCTGATAGGCCACCTTGTGAGCAATTTGTCGGAGAGCTAGGAGAGGAACTGCATGGCAATCCATGTCTTGCATAGGGCGCGAAGTTCATTTGCACGAAGAAAGAAGGTCAGACAAGGGAAGATTGAAGAAGAAGGCGACAAGTGGGAGGAATTTCATGTACCGTTGCTGGATTTGAATGCGCCGCCTATGCCGCCTCCACCACAGAGTTGCTCCGTTGGCTGCGCCGTTCATCGTAGCTTTCGTCGGGGCCGTCATCTACTCTGCCAAGGCGTCGGGCGGTGAGGATGGAAGGAGGATGCGGCTTCCGGAAGTCCATGGTGGTTTTGCCGCGTCCAGGCGACACGGGCTCCTTCGCGCCGGCGTCCGCCGTCGCTCGCTCGCTCGGGCTGGTGGTCGGCCAGGAGGTGGGACGGAGGGGTGGCGGCGAACCAGTCGACCAGGCTCTGGAGATGGAGGGGAGGCGGCGGATCCCGCCATCCAGGAGCTGGAGACAGGGGGATGCAGCGGATCCGGCGAAGATCGACAATGACTACGGAGGGAGGTCGGGGATCGAGGGGAGGAGCGGCGAGGAGGGGGATGGGGCGGCTCAAGATCGAGATCGGGATCAGGTGAATCCTGTCGGGGCGGCCTCGGGATCCAATGGATCCTGTCGGGCGAGCCGGAAGTTCAGGTGGGTTCTGTCGGGCCCTTATAGGGGCTGTTGTGATCCAAATAACTATTCCGATCCCGTGATACATAAACACTATTCTGATCACGGGATCAGAATAATATTCTGATCACAATCTGACCTGCCCCGCTAGTAGTACGTTGAACTTCCTTGTGAACAAGGTTGAACTTCCGCCAACATTGTCCAAATGGGGCTTGCGATATACCGTTGGAAAGCTATGGACCCCAATATCATGACCCAACTTAAATTTTTGGCAAAATATAAGTGGTTTAAGAGCAGTTTTGAAAACCGTTTTTTCTTCGCACAAAAAATGTGAATCGTATTTTCGATCACATTTCTAAACAGTTTGTCGGAATGAGGCATATAATATGGCATTGGAAAACTGCTGCAAAACCGCTCCTTCCACATGTTGAAAGTTTTCTCTAGTTCCCTTTGGTTAAAGAGTAATTTGAAAAAACGTAAAATTTCGTAAACCGAACAGCTGAGTTTGTTTTTTCGATGTCATTTCTAAACGGCTAATCCAATGGAGGCATATGATATGGCGTTGGAAAGCTTATGAAAATGCACTACTTTTTCATCTTGAAGTTTTTTTTTTAATTTTGAATGGTTTAAGAGTAATTTAGAAAATGGTCCAAGTCCTACCGAGTTCGTATTTTTGAGCTAATTTTTTAACCGCCCGTCTGAATGCAGCAAATGATATGGCGTTGGAAAGCTTGAACAAATGCGAAACTATTTGCTATGTATTATTTCTCCCAGTTCTTTACGGTTTTAAGTCAATTTCAAAAATGGAGAAAAACTTATTTTCGCCGTATTTTGTACAAACTTTATCGGAATGGCGCAAATAATAATACCGTTGAAAAGTTAGGAAAATGCGAAACTTTTTCATATTGAGAGTTTTCTCTGATTCCCAACCGTTTTCAAGTAATTTAAAAAACGGCGAGATCATTCGTTATGTCTTTATCACGAAACAGATTCGTCAAAATGCATCGCATGAAGTACCTGAACTTCTCGGTATGAAACCTTGTACTTCACTCCGTTTTTCACGTGCTTTTTTGCCCGTGGCTCTCCATCCACGCACCGGAACACTCACCGGAATTGAGCAACTGATATACCGATGTAAAGCTGTTGTAGACACGCAACTTTCCCGTGTTGATCACTTTTTCATACTCGCAACGGTTTTAAAAGTTTTTCATGTGAAATTCATTCAGTGTAGTAGTTGAACTTCCTGTTGTTTTCAGTTGAACTTTTGTGACGTATTTTCGCTTGTAATTTTTTCATCCATTCGTTAGTGTCACACAAATGGTATTCCTTTTGTACAAATCTCTCTCACAATAATTTTTTGAACTTTCTCCAATGAAGGACTTTAACTTACACAAATGATTTCCTACTGTTTTGAAGTAAATTACAAAATGACGAGATCATGATTTCTGCCATCATCGCAAATGGAAATACACTGCGTGAAGTAGTCGAACTTCTCGTGCATGTCTGTTCGAACTTCACACTATTTTTAACGTGTTGTTTTTTTCACTGCATGAAGTAGTTGAACTTCTAGGACGTGTATGTTCGAACTTCACTCTGTTTTTTACGTGCTGATTTTTTACATGGTGTTTTTTGCACTACGTGAAGTAGTTGAACTTCTGGGGCATCTCTGTTTGAACTTCACCCCGTTTCACTTTTTTTGTATTTTTTCTTATATGAAATACACACCATTTAGTACGTGAACTTCCGGTTGTCATCAGTTTGAACTTCTCTCTGGTTTGAGAGAATTATTTTAAAACACAAAAAATAACATATTTTTTATGTATTTTGGACATCTAAATACATGGTGAACCTCTCTCAGAAGAATTTTTCAACTTTTCCTCGCCGAGCACTTGAACTTCTAGCAACCATTTTTTTCGTTTATGAGTTATTTTTAAAAGTGCAAAAAATGGTGTTGTGTTTTTTATTTTTTGAATACGTAAATCCTAGGTTTTAATAAACTCCGAACTTCTCTGTTATTTCAATTTGAACTTCACCTTTTTATATGTTTGAGTAAAGAATTGTATTTGATTTTTATACGGAAAAAATCGAACATGGAAATACAAGGTGAACCTCTCTCGCTAGAATTTTTGAACTTCCCCGGAAAGAGCACTTGAACTTCTTTCAACAAACCTTTTAAACTTTTGTTTTTCTATTTTTGTAAATTGGACTTCTTATTTTATTTCATTTAGTAATGAAAAAAAATCCTAGTTTTGTATAAATATTGAACTGGTCCATTATTAAAATTTGAACTTCTAGAGTTTTTTTTTTTGAAACAATGAAAATCCTTTTTGTGAATTTTGAAATTCTCTATTTTAAAAAATTGAACTTCTCGTTTTTTATTTTTGGACTTCTTGTTTTTATTCATTACTTATGAGAAAAATATGAATTTTGTATAAACATCAAACTACTCCTTTTTTAAAATTTGGACTTCTTGGTTTTATTTATTTTAGTAACAGCAAAAAATCCTAGTTTTTTTGTAAACTAGTTTTACTATATTTGAATGTGTGCTTTTTATATTCGACCTCCTCACATCATTTACATGTAAATGGTATTTTTTGTCGCGTGAATTTATATGAACTTCTAGGTAAAACAAAATGAAGAAAGAGTAGCAATTTTTTTAGATAGTGATTTGCTGCCTGTGTTACTACTGAATTTTTTATAGAAAATAATTTGCAATCTGCAACCTCTGTATCCATCTTCCTTCACAAACTCACATGTTTGAACTGCTGCATCCGGATGCCACGGGGCCAAAAAAGAACTATGTGCATGAGACAGGGGACGGGGGACGGAGCATCGAGATCGAGGCAGCGCTCGTCGCGGGGACATCATCTGGAGGAGTAGCTAGGCGCAGCGAGGGGAGACTGGACGGCACGGGTCAATCATGGTGGGATCCACCACTTCATAGGTCCATCAACGTAGTGGCTGACGGCGGGATCCGATGCGAGAGCGGCCGCCGGAGGCATGGAAGGGAAGAAGGTCACGATTGCGGGTGGAAGAAGTTCACGGCAGCAGGTGAATGAAGGACGCACGGTGGGAGGATCCCCGTGTAGTCGCGCGGCAGCAGGATCCCGATGATATGAGGTGGGGCGGGGGCGGTTGCAGTGGCGCGATCCCCATCATGGGACGATGCGTGCGGCACGATCCCCATCGTGGGACAGTGGCAGCGGTGCGATCCGGGACGAGGGACAACTCCGACGCCGGTTGGTAGAGGTGGGCGGTGCACCGGAGCAAGGGGCGGCGGCAGAAGGTTGGGTCAACGGCGCCTCGAGGCAGGGGAAGCAGGGGGTGGCGACGCCTGGATGCAGGGGAAGCAGGGGCCACGGCGCCTGGATGTAGGGGAAGCAGGGGACGACGGCGACGGGAGGCAGGGGCACGGGGCGGCGGCACCTAGA
>NC_041380.1:314760919-314833820 GCF_002162155.2 Triticum dicoccoides | reverse complement strand
GGGGGAGAGATCGGGGGAGGTTGGGGATCGAGGGAAAGTGGTGGAAGAGTGGGTGTTTTTTTCCTGCGCGGGTTCGAGGAGTTCGGGAAAGTCCACCGGGCCCTATATAGGGGTGTGACGTGATCCAAATAGTTATTCTAATCCTGGGATTAGAATAGTGCTACTATATATATATATATATATATATATATATATATATATATATATATATATAGAGAGAGAGAGAGAGAGAGAGAGAGAGAGAGAGTAGCACTATTCTGATCCTGAGATCAGAATAGTTATTCTGATCACAGTCACGCCTATATAGAGGCGATCGAGTTGTTCCCGAACTCCTGACAACACACGCCCCCTATGACCTGAACTTCCACCACTCCCAATCCCACGTTTTCCCATGACCCGGCCACCCCGCGCGCCGCCGGCCTCCCACTCTTCGGCGAACTTCCCATGCCTCCGGTCCTCCAGTGCTGACCGCATCCGGTGGCACCCCTGGCCACGTGCGAGGTCGCTCGCCTTCTCCTGAGGACGGCCCCAGGAGGAGGTCCTCCCGAACTCCCCAATCCCCTCGGACCGCCCGCCACCGCAGGCCTTCCACGAACCCGCATCGGATCCACCGCACGCCGCCCTCCCTGGAACCCCCGCCGTGTGGCAACTCTCCTGCTGCTGGTGCGCCTCCTTCGCTGCTGGCGGTGCCCTTCCTTCCCAATTGCCGGTGCGCCTCCTCACCTGTCGCCGGTGTGCTTCCTCCTTCGTTGTGACCCCCGTCGCCCCGCTTTCTTCTTCCTTGCACCCAACGCCATGCGCCGTCCCACACTGTACCACTGGCCCAACCCCCACTACCTCCCGACCATGTGTGCCGCCTCCCGTCTAGATCGCCGACCGCCGACGTGCCCCGCGCTTGGTTGGCAACCGCCACTACCAGAGTGCGAATCCGCCCGGGCATCTAGGCTAAGTGCCTCCACCCTCGTCCTCATTGCGTCGCTTCCGCGACCCCCCTGCACCTCCTGCTTCCTCTATCCGTCCCCGACAGAAGTTCAAACCATAGGTGCATCCCCATCCGTGCTTCTCTGATCGTCGTTGTCATTCTTCTATCTACTCCACCAACAAGCTCAACACCACCACACGCTACTGCCAACAACCACCCTAGCTCTATCCCTTCGATTCCTGTTGTGTTCTTTAAAATAGCATCCGTGAAGTGGTTATTTGCTGCCCACTAGGTGTTCGTGCAAATGCTAATGAGGGAGCTAAAACGAAATTCAACAGTGGTAGTTTAGAATAAACCAAAAGATAAATAGATCACTGTGTGGTTTTTTCAAATAAAGTCACGACACACATATCCTCTGTAGTGTCCGGCAGCCAACTCTGACAAGCTTGCCAACCAGCTAGTCCTGCCATCACTGATTCTATTGTTATTCAGCGTCCCATAGCTATAGAACTTCCATGGCAGGCCAAGAAAAATTCTTGTGGCAGTTCGAACAAAATCCTTGCGGCAAGTATGAAAATGCTTGTGTACAGAGAACAAAATGGCAGCGACAGCACAACTGCCGCTGGCTAGAATGCGTGCGTCGTTTCATTTTGAGCATCTTATTCGAGTATCCATGTGAGGCCATATATTTTTCCTAAGCGTCAAGCAGATCATGTTGGGCTATTTTCTCGTGATCTTGATTCTGAAATCCTTTTCTATTGATGAGTTGATGAGATCTCGTGGTTGCTTGCATTCTGGGATGTACATAGTACGGATTGTTTTTGAAGTTCACATTCTGAACCCCACTAAGTTAGAACAGAAAAAGTTCAGAACGTGGCTACTTTGAATTTTCTCCCTTAGCACGTCTTTACAAAAGGGGCAGTCCGGTGCATGTAGCTCCCGCTTGCGCAGGGTCAAGGAAGGGTCTGAACACTTTGGGTCTAAAAAAATAAACAGAATAAACCCCCATTCGTTATTGAGATTGAAAAAGAAATGACACCATTGGTCAATTCATTACTGCTGTTGTTTTCATCATGCCTGACTGCATACTGTTCTTTTTCAGAACATGGTTGTTCCAAGGATTTTTCTGAACTTCTTTATGTCTACAAACACGGGGCCATTCTAAATCTTGGCGCCCAGTTGTCCTTGTGCGTGTGTTCTTGTCCTTCAAATCATTTTCTTTCGGTGTTCGTGACACCTATTCCCAAGTCCCAACTTCATCTAACTAGTTAGGTTGCTTGATTAGACTGATGAATAACTTGCAAGTTTTTGTGAAGTAATTATTGCATATGTCTAAAACGTGTAATTTTTATATTTTCTATTGTTAACCGTATAAAAAGAAAAAGATAAATATAACATTAAACTTTTCAAACCTCAACAATTCACAATTATAAGTTCAAAATTAAATATAATAGAGCGTATTTGATGTTATAAGAAAAATGGAATTTCTCTATTTATAAAACTAATGACCAAGGAGTTCAAATTCAAAATACGGGGGAGTCCGATGTTTATATATCAAGAAGAAAACAAACCTCACTCTCGAAGTTCAAATTTAACAAAATGGAGAGTTCGAAGAGAATGAGAAAAAAAAAATGAGACACACATATATTTGTAAAAAACATTCCCATGAAATTTCGTGTTTCTAAAAAAACCAATAGAAAAGCTGTACAGGTTCGCCTACCAAAATGTCCAACATTTCTTGTGGCAAAAATTTAACTCTATTTTTTTAACTCTATGTGAGGACTTTATGCTCTTTCAGATGTGTGCATTTGTATTTGTGTAAATGCATGTAACACACGGAGTGTATGTGTATTGTTGTGTGTAATTTTCATGAATTATAATAGCATGTGAAGTTCATGTTTCAGAAATTCCGAAGTTCACGTGTACCACGTACAGAAGAAAAATCATCAAATGAAAAAGGGACTGCCTAGGCCACTTCACCGAAAAACAAAAAATGCATAAAAATGTCGCAACAAAATTCTATAAGAAGTTCAAATTTAAAAACCATAGCAGGTCAGCGTAAAAAAATGAAGTTGTTAATATCTAAAAGACAAATTTGGAATTCAAAAAAATTGAGTAAGATGTTAAAAATAAGTAGTTCAAAAATATTTATAATGGATTTTCCCCCATTTGTAAAAAAAAATCAGAGAAGTTCAAATTAAAAAAAGAGCATTTCAATAGATTGTATAAAAACTTATTTTCCTCATTCTATAAAAGCTAGAAGTTTGAATTAAAATAACAACGCGGTATCATTGTTAATATAAAAAAGCATTTTCCCCGTTACTAACCAATAAAACTAAGAAGTTCAAATTTAAAAAATGGTGAAGTTCGATGTCTATAAAAAAATTGATTTTTCCACATTATTAAAAAATAAAACCAAAGAAGTTCAAAATTTTAAAACAAAGAAGTTCAAAAAACTCGACTTTCCTCGTTACTTAAGAATAAAACTAAGAAGTTCAAATTAAAAATAGGAAACACAAAAAAAGATTTAAAAAGATTTTCCCCATTTTTTTAGAAAAACTACAAGTTCAAACTTCGTGAGAAAAAGCTACCAACACGGGGAATTTGCGTGTTTTCAACAGCTTTCCACAGGTATATCATTTGCTCAATTCCGGTAAGTAGTTGGGGAGTTAGGGGCAAAAAACAACAGTGAAAAAATAGAGAGAAGTTCAAACAGAACTGCTCCAGAAGTTCAACCTCTTCACGCAGTGCATTTTCGGAGACTTTGTTTTGCGATGAAGGTAGAAGGCATGATCTCAGAAGTTCAGATTGATAACTGCCAAAAGTTCACGTACTACACGGTGTGCATTTCATATTAAAAAATAATGAAAAAGCAAAGGCTAAAAGTTTTGTTGCTAGAAGTTCAAGTGCTCGGCCCGAGAAAGTTCAAAAATTCTTATGAGAGAGGTTGAACAAAATTAGGCGACAGAAATTCAAGGTGAAAACAACGAGAAGTTCAACTACTGCAAGGAATGCATTTCAGGTGAGAATAAAATGTACAGAAAAATAAAAGCCTAAAAGGTTTGTTGAAAGAAGTTCAAGTGTTGTGTGCGGAGATGTTCAAAAATTCTTGAGAGTGAGGTTCACCTTGTATTTCCATGTTCGATTTTTTCCGTATAAAAATCGAATACAATTCTTTACTCAAAAATATAAAAAGGTGAAGTTCAAATTGAAATAATAGAGAAGTTCGGAGTTTATTAAAACCTAGGATTTACCTATTCAAAAAATAATAAACACAATGCCATTTTTTGTACTTTTAAAAACAACCCATAAACGAAAAAATGGTTGCTAGAAGTTCAAGTGCTCGGTGAGGAAAAGTTCAAAAAATTCTTGTGAGAGAGGTTCACCATGTATTTAGATGTCCAAAATACGTAAAAAAATATGTTGTTTTTTGGGTTTTAAAATAATTCTCTCAAACCAGAGAGAAGTTCAAAATGATAATAACTAGAAGTTCACGTACTGCATGGTGTGTGTTTCGTACAATAAAAATACAATAAAGTAAAATAGAGTGAAGTTAAACAGACATGCCCCAAAAGTTCAACTACTTCACACAGTGCAAAAAACAGCACGTTAAAAATAGAGTGAGGTTCAAACAGACATGCCCGTCAAGTTCAACTACTTCATGCAGTGCATTTTCGTTTGCGATGAACGCAGAAATCATGATCTCACCATTTTTTAATTTACCTCAAAACTATAGGAATATCATTTGTGTAAGTTTCAAGTCCTCGGTCGAAGAAAGTTAAAAAAAATTATTGTGAGAGGGGTCTGTACAAAAGGAGTAACATTTGTGTAACACTAACGAATGGATGAGAAAATTACAAACGAAAATACGTCACGGAAGTTCAACGTGAAACAGCATGAAGTTCAATTACTACGCTGAATGAATTTCAGATGAAAAACTTTTAAAATCATCACGAGTATGAAAAAACGATCAACACGGGAAAGTTATGTGCTTACAGCAGCTTTCCACTGGTATATCACTTGCTCAACTCCGGTGAGTGGATGGAGAGTTACGAGCAGTGTATGGAGACCTACGATCAAAAAAATCACGTGAAAAACAGAGTGAAGTTCAGGAACACGCGTCGAGAAGTCCAGGTTCTTCACGCGGTGCATTTTCGAAGAATCTGTTTCACGATAAAGGCAGAACGCATGATCCCGCCGTTTTCGAAATTACTTGAAAACGGCTAGGAATCAGAGAAAACCATCAACATGAAAAGGTTTTGCATTTTCCGTAGCTTTTCAGCGGTATATCATTTGCCCCATTCTGATAAAGTTTGTAGAAATTACAGCGAAAATACGTTTTTCGCCATTTTCGAAACTGACTTAAAACCGTAAAGAATTGGGAGAAACAATACATACCAAAAAGTTTTGCATTTGTCCAAGCTTTCCAACGCCATATCGTTTGCTGCATTCGGATGCACAGTTAAAAAATTAGCTCGAAAATACGAACTCGGTAGGACTTGGACCATTTTCTAAATTACTCTTAAACCATTCAAAATTAGGAAACAACTTTTAAGATGAAAAATTAGCGCATTTTCATAAGCTTTCCAACGTCGTATGATATGCCTCCATTAGATTAGCCGTTTAGAAATGACATCGAAAAAACGAACTCAGCTGTTCGGTTTACGAAATTTTATGTTTTTTTCAAATTACTCTTTAACCATAGGGAATTAGAGAAAACTTTCAACATGTGGAAGGAGAGGTTTTCCAGCAGCTTTCCAACACCATATTATATGCCTCATGCCGATAAATAGTTTAGAAATGCGATCGAAAATACGATTCACGTTTTTGTCCGAAGAAAAAACGGTTTTCAAAACTGCTCTTAAACCGCTTATATTTTGCCAAAAATTTAAGTTGGGTCATGATATTGGTGTCCATAGCTTTCCAAGGGTATATCGCAAGCCCCATTTGGGCAATGTTGGTGGAAGTTCAACCTAGTTCACAGGGAAGTTCAATGTACTACTAGCGTGGCAGGTCAGGTTGTGATTAGAATATTATTCTGATCCCGTGATCAGAATAGTGTTTATATATATATATATAGAGAGAGAGAGAGAGAAGAGATAGAGAGAGAGAGACAAAAGTCTATGTAATGTGTAAGTCCATGCTCTCTACAATCAAAGCCGTCCATCCAACATGTGGATCTGTTCCAGGCAAGCTTTGTCTCTTTCCATCTTTGAATTAAACGATTTTCCGCAGCTCTCTCATATTTCCTCTTTTAGCTTGGTGGTCCATAGCCTAGTTGTAGTCTAGTCCACATGCCTATGTGTTTGCCTGGCCGGACGGCACCGTTTGACACAAAGAGTTCCACACAATGCCGGACCTTTTTTCGATGTTGGCAGAACAACAGACACTCATTTTAGCCAATGTGCAATACTATTCATCAGTGTTTTGTTTTGTTTCTCTGGCCAGCACTAATACCATGTCACGGACATCATATTCATCGCGTTTGCAACGAGCCATGCCCTACAGCCTCCTCGTTGCCTCTCTCTCACTCACACTCTCTCTATATATATAGAGAGAGTGTGTGTGGACTGCTATATATATATGAGGGAGTGGGAGCCACACAGGGCCACGACAATCTCTTAGCCATGTGGGGCGCCCCTCTCCATAGTTTCACCCTCCATCCATTTTTCCCGCAGTGCACAAAGAAGCCCTGCGGGAACAAGTTCACCACCACCGTTACCACGCTGTCGTGCTGCCAGAACTCATCTACTACTTCGCCCATCTTGCTGGATCAAGAAGGCGAGGAAGTCATCAAGCTGAATGTGTGCTGAACGCAGAGGTGTTGTACATTCGGTACTTGATCGGTTGGATAGAGAAGGTGTTCGACTACATCAACCGCATTGATAAACACCTCCACTTTACAGTTTATGAGGGTACATAGACACACTCTCCCCTCTCGTAGCTATGCATCTCCATGGATAGATCATGCGTGTGCGTATAAAAAAAATGTTTTCCTTGCAACATTCCCCAACAGGAACACACAAGTCTACAATAATAGCACCTACACAAACAAACAAATACTTGCACCCAACATGATGAAGGGGTTGTCAATCCCTTCACGGTTACTCGCAAGGATGAGATATGATAGTGATAGATATAAAAGATAAGTAAAAGTGCAAAATAAGATAAAAGTAAATAAATTGCATCAAGGTATTTTTGGGTTTTTGATTTTATAGATCTGAAAAATAATATGATAAAAGATAGACCCGGGTGCCATAGTTTTCACTAGAGGCTTCTCTCGTGAAAGAAAACATATGATGGGTAAACAAATTAATGTTGAGCAATTGATAGAAAAGCGAATAATCATGTAGACATCTAAGGCAATGCTCATGTATATAGGTATCACGTCCGAGACAAGTAGACCGACTCTTGCCTGCATCTACTACTATTACTCCACACATCGACCGCTATCTAGCATGCATCTAGTGTATTAAGTTAACATTTAACAAGAACGGAGTAACGCCTTAAGTAAGATGACATGATGTAGAGAGATAGATCCAATCAATATGAAAAAAATCATCTTTTTATCCTTAATGGCAACAATACAAATACGTGTCATGTGCCCTTCTGTCACTCGGATTGAGCACCGCAAGTTGAATCCATTACAAAGCACCTCTCTCATTGCAACAAAAATCAATCTAGTTGGCCAAACCAAATAAGTGGATCGAAGAGAAATACAAAGCTATATAAATCATGCATAAAAGAGTTCAGAGAAGACTCAAATAATATTCATACATAATCTGAACATAAACCCATAATTCATCGGATCTCAACAAACGCACTGCAAAATAAGATTACATCGAATAGATCTCCAAGAACATCGACGAGAACATTGTATTGAGATCAAAGAGAGAGAGAGAGAAGAAGCCATCTAGCTACTAGCTATGGACCCGAAGGTCTGTGGTAAACTACTCACACATCATCGTAAGGTCAGCAAGGTTGATGTATAAGCACTCCGTGATCAAATCCCCCTCCTGTGGACTACCGGAAATGGCCCCAAGATGGGATCTCACAAGAACAGAAGCTTGCGGCTGCGGAAAAGTATTTTTGGTGTGCCCTCTGGTCTCCGGGGAATATTTGGGTATTTATAGAAGAAAAATTAGGGTTGGAAGTGCCACGAGGGGCCCACAAGCTTGGGGAGCGTGCCCCTTGGGGCACGCCCTCGGAGCTTGTGGCCATCTTGTGGACCTTGTGGCATCCTCCCGAAGCTTCCTGGGTGTCTTATTGTCCAAGAAAAATCATCAAAAAGTTCCGTTCCATTTGGACACTATTTGGTATTGATTTCCTGTGAAGGCAAAAACAACGAAAAAACTGCAATTGGCACCGGGCACTAGGTTAATAGGTTAGTCCCAAAAAATGATATAAAATAGCATAATAATGCATATAAAACATTCAAGATTGATAATATAATTGCGTAGAACAGTCAAAAAATATAGATACGTTGGAGATGTATCACTTATCTTCTTTATGACCAATCTTTGGATAACTCCTTGAAAAGCACCTTGGTCAACACGTGATCTTCTTCTAATAACCTTGAAACCAACAAATCGTCTTCAAGCAAAGCGTATCGTCAAATTCTTCAAATATAACTCAAGGTAACCGTTAGTACATAGGGATTGTCATCAGTTACGAAAACCACACATGGAGGCACCATGCTCTTTCAGCAGCGCATCTGGATCTTGTCCGAACGATTTGCCCCCTATGTCATCGGCCATGGCTTTCCCTGTTGGTGGTGAGACCCATGGTGGGTGTGGGGTGGTGCAGACTACCTCCGTCGAGTTCCTGGTGGTGAGGCCCTATCGCAGTGGTGCATTGGGCTGGCGGTCGCGGAGGGTGTTCTCGACCACTGCTGGACTCTGGCTTCAGCTGGATCCACTTGCCTAGATTCGATGGTTCAAGTAGGCAACACCTGCCTTCACAGATTGCTGATGACCCACAAGTATAGGGGATCTATTGTAGTCCTTTCGATAAGTAAGAGTGTCGAACCCAACAAGGAGCAGAAGGAAATGACAAGCAGTTTTCAGTAAGGTATTCTCTGCAAGCACTGAAATTATCAGTAACAGATAGTTTTGTGAGAGGGTAATTCGTAACGGGTAACAAGTAACAAAAGTAAACAAGATGCAGCAAGGTGGACCAATCCTTTTGGTAGCAAAGGACAAGCCTGGACAAACTCTTATATAAAGGAAAGCGCTCCCGAGGACACATGGGAATTATCGTCAAGCTAGTTTTCATCATCTTCATATGATTCGCGTTCGTTACTTTGATAATTTGATATGTGGGTGGACCGGTGCTTGGGTACTGCCCTTCCTTGGACAAGCATCCCACTTATGATTAACCCCCCTCGAAAGCATCTGCAACTACGAAAGAAGAATTAAGGTAAACCTAACCATAGCATGAAACATATGGATCCAAATCAACCCCTTACGAAGCAACGCATAAACTAGGGTTTAAGCTTCTGTCACTCTAGCAACCCATCATCTACTTATTACTTCTCAATGGCTTCCCCTAGGCCCAAACAATGGTGAAGTTTCATGTAGTCAACGTCCACATAACACCACTAGAAGAAAGACAACATACATCTCATCAAAATATCGAACGAATACCAAATTCACGTGACTACTTATAACAAGACTTCTCCCATGTCCCCAGGAACAAACGTAACTACTCACAAATCATATGAATGTTCATAATTAGAGGGGTATTAATGTGCATAAAGGATCTGAACATATAATATTCCACCAAATAAACCAACTAGCATCAACTACAAGGAGTAATCAACACTACTAGCAACCCACAGGTACCAATCTGAGGTTTTGAGACAAAGATCAGATACAAGAGATGAACTAGGGTTTGAGAGGAGATGGTGCTGGTGAAGATGTTGATGGAGATTGACCCCCTCCCGATGAGAGGATCGATGGTGATGACGATGGTGACGATTTTCCCCTCCCGAAGGGATGTTTCCTCGGCAGAACAGCTTCGCCAGAGCCCTAGATTGGTTCCGCCTCGAGACGGCAGCACTTCGTCCTGAAAACTTTCTTATCATTTTTTCCATGGCAAAAGACACCTTATACCAGAAGATGGGCATCGGGCGGCTTCCAGGTGGCCCACGAGGCAGGGGTAGGGGACGCTCTCCACCCTCGTGGACAGTGGGTGGCCCCACTCTCGTGCTTCATTCGCCAAATATTTTTTATATATTCCAAAACTGACTTTCATGGAGTTTCAGGACTTTTGGAGTTGTGCAGAATAGGTCTCTAATATTTGCTCCTTTTCTAGCCCAGAATTCCAGCTGCCGGCATTCTCCCTCTTCATGTAAACCTTGTAAAATAAGAGAGAAAAGGCAAAAGTATTGTGACATAATGGGTAATAACAGCCCATAATGCAATAAATATCGATATGAAAGCATGATGCAAAATGGACGTATCAACTCCCCAAGCTTAGACCTCGCTTGTCCTCAAGCGAAAGCCGATATCGAAAGATATGTCCACATGTTTAGAGATAGAGGTGTCGATAAAATAAAATACGGACATGAGGGCATCATGATCATTCTTAGAATAGCAACATATATATATATATATATATATATATATATATATATATATATATATATATATATATATATATAGTCATATGATTTCTTATGCTAAAGTAACAATCTGTTCGCAATGTCAAGTATGAATCAGAAACTTCATTGAGAAATTAGCAAACTATAATCTCAGTCATTGAAGCAATTGCAATTTATCATAACATCGGAAAGAGTCAATATAAGAGCTTTTCAGCAAGTCCACAGACTCAACTATCATTTAGTCTTCCACAATTGCTAACACTCACGCAATACTTATGGGTATGAAGTTTTAATCAGACACAGAGAAAGATAGGGGCTTATAGTTTCTCCTCCCAACCTTTTACCTCAAGGGTAATGTCAACAATAATGCTTTATGAAAACCCACATCCAATTGGATATATATATATATACATATATATATATCAGGATCTTTCCAACACATAGTGCTTGCCAAAGGATAAAGTGTAAAAAGGAAAGGTGAAGATCACCATGACTTTTGTATAAGGTATAAGACAACATAAAAGATAGGCCCTTCGTAGAGGGAAGCAGAGGTTGTCATGTGCTTTTATGGTTGGATGCACAAAATCTTAATGCAAAAGAACATCACTTTATATTGCCACTTGTGATAGGGACCTTTATTATGCAGTCTGTCGCTTTTATTTCTTCCATATCACAAGCTCGTATAAAGCTTATTTTCTCCACACTAATAGATCATACATATTTAGAGAGCAATCTTTATTGCTTGCAACAATGACAACTTACTTGAAGGATCTTATCCAATCCATAGGTAGATATGGTGGACTCTCATGGCAAAACTGGGTTTAAGGATATTTGGAAGCACAAGTAAGATCTCTACTTGGTGCAAAGAATTTGGCTAGCATGAGGGGGAAAGGAAAGCTCAACATGTTGGATGATCCATGACAATATAATTTATTTTGGATATAAGAAAACATAACCCATTACGCTGTCTTCCTTGTCCAACATCAACTTTTTAGCATGTCATATTTTAATGAGTGCTCACAATCATAAAAGATGTCCAAGATAGTATATTTATATGTGAAAACCTCTCGTTCTTTATTACTTCCTATTAATTGCAACGATGACCAAAACTATGTTTGAAAACTCTCAACAACTTTTATTCATCATACTCTTTATATGTGAAGTCATTACTCTCCATAAGATCAATATGATCTCTTTATTTCTTTTTATTCTTTCTTTTTTCTTTTATTCCCTCAAGATCATAGCAAGATAACTAGCCCTCGACTCAAGACTAATCTTTATTATATATAGCTCACGGACTCGATTACATAGATAAGGATCAACACAAAAACTCAAAGCTAGATCATACTAAACTTTATTCTACTAGATCAAGATATAACCAAAAGGATCGAACTAAGAAAAACGGTAAAGATAGAAGTGTGATGGTGATACGATACCGGGGCACCTCCCCGAAGATTGGTAGTTGCCAAGGGGATTGCCCATACCCATGTATTTATGTCTCTTTCTTCGGAGGTGGTGATGATGGAGTTGTTGATGATGTAGTCAGCTTCAATAATGCACCCTTCAGAACTTGCAGTTCTTGGAGCACATGCTGGAGCATATTTGCATTCTTCTGAATTTCCTCCACAAGATGATTATTTTCATGCCCCCAAGAACTCTTTCCTACATTGCTTTCGCTTGGACAGGATATGTCCCAATTGGAGGGTATATATGTACGAGGGGAGTTCTCTACTCCGTAATTATGAACCAAATTGTGAAAATTGTTCCGATGTAACCTGTGTAAGGGCCTCCTAGGGGGAAGCCCTTCTCGAACCTCTTGGCTTCCATGATTGTTTGTAGCTTCTATTTCTTGATGGGGATTCAGAATAGTGGAGATGCCCGCCAAAGTACCCCTCTCCGAAGCCGGAGGTTGTTCCTCAAGAGAATCCCATTCATCCTCCTCCATCATGGCTCCCTCGGCATCCTCCCTTCTAAGTTCCATCTGCATCAACCAAGCATCGTCGTCCGCATTGTTGGAGGAGGAGGACGACATAATGCTTGTCCTTGAAACTCTGGCAGAAAACAGGGGATTTTGCCGTGGTACGGTGGTCAAAACCTTCGGGAGATTATATAATGATTTTTTACCGACCAAAAGAAGTATCATGCAAGAAAGCGGAGTCCGGAGGGCACACGAGGTGCCCACGAGGCAGGGGGGCGCGCCCTCCACCCTCGTGGATGCCTCGTGTCCCTTTCGGACTACTTCTTATTTTCCTATTTTCATAAATATTCCAAAACGGAGAAAATTTGCTATTATAACTGTTTTGGAGTCGGTTTACTTACCGTACCACATACCTATTCCTTTTCGGCGTCTGAAACATTCTGGAAAGTGTCCCTTATGGACTCCTCCGGGGTTACGATGTCAATAACATTGGTTCCAACAATTATGGGATTACCTGAGATATAATGTTTGATTCTTTGATCGTTCACCACCTTTGGCTTTGTGACTTCGAAGTTGTTAATTTTTATGGCACCGGAACGATAGACCTCCTCGATAACGTAAGGATCTTCCCATTTAGAGAGGAGTTTTCCTGCAAAAAATCTTAAACGAGAGTTGTATAACAGAACACAATCACCTACATTAAACTCACGCTTTTGTATCCTTTTGTCATGCCATCTTTTAACTTTTTCTTTAAACAGTTTTGCATTCTCATAGGCCTGGGTTCTCCACTCATCAAGTGAGCTAATGTCAAATTGTCTCTTCTCACCGGCAAGTTTGAAATCATAATTGAGCTCTTTAATGGCCCAATATGCCTTATGTTCTAGTTTGAGAGGTAAGCGACATGCTTTTCCATAAACCATTTTATACGGAGACATACCCATAGGATTTTTATATGCAGTTCTATAGGCCCATAATGCATCATCAAGTTTCTTGGACCAATTCTTTATAGATCTATTAACAGTCTTTTGCAAAATTAATTTAGTCTCTCGATTACTCAGTTCTACTTGACCACTAGACTGTGGGTGGTATGGAGATGCAATTCTATGATTAACATCATACTTAGCAAGCATTTTACGAAAAGCACCATGAATAAAATGTGAACCACCATCAGCCATTAAGTATCTAGGGACTCCAAACCTTGGAAAAATAACTTCTTTAAGCATCTTAATAGAGGTGTTATGATCAGCACTACTAGTTGGAATAGCTTCTACCCACTTAGTAACGTAATCAACAGCAACTAAAATATGTGTATACCCATTAGAGGAAGGAAACGGTCCCATATAATCAAAGCCCCAAACATCAAATGGTTCAATAACAAGTGAATAGTTCATAGGCATTTCTTGACGTCTACTTTACCAATTCTTTGACATTCATCACAAGACAAGACAAACTTACATGCATCTTTGAAAAGAGTAGGCCAATAAAAACCGGATTGCAATACTTTATGTGCAGTTCTATCTCCAGTGTGGTGTCCTCCATAAGCCTCGGAGTGACACTTGCGTAGGATCTATTCTTGTTCATGCTCAGGTACACAACGTCTAATAACACCATCTACTCCTTCTTTATAAATGTGTGGGTCATCCCAGAAGTAATGTCTTAAATCATAGAAAAACTTTTTATTTTGCTGGTATATGAAACTAGGTGGTATAAATTTAGCAACAATGTAATTAGCATAATCAGTATACCATGGGGCAGTACGAGAAGCATTTATGACAGCTAATTGTTCATCAGGAAAACTATCATCAATAGGGAGTGGGTCATCAAGAACATTTTCTAACCTAGACAAGTTGTCTGCAATGGGGTTCTCAGCTCCCTTCCTATCAATAATATGCAAATTAAATTCTTGTAGCAAGAGAACCCATCTGATAAGTCTAGATTGAGCATCTTTCTTTTCCATAAGGTACTTAATAGCAGCATGATCAGTGTGAACAGTTACTTTAGAATCGACAATATAAGGTCTGAATTTATCACAAGCAAATACAACCGCTAAAAATTCTTTTTCAATAGTAGCATAATTTCTCTGGGCACTGTCTAGAGTATTACTAGCATATTGGATAACATTTAATTTCTTATCAACTCTTTGTCGTAGAACAGCACCTACAGCATAATCACTAGCATCACACATAATTTCAAAGGGTAAATTCCAATCAGGTGGCTGAATAATAGGTGAAGAAATCAAGGCTTTCTTAAGTATTTCAAATGCTTCTACACAATCATCATCAAAGACAAAAAGAACATCTTTTTGTAAGAGATTAGTCAGAGTCCTAGAAATTTTTGAGAAGTCTTTAATGAACCTCCTATAAAAACCGGCATGACCAATGAAACTTATTATACCTTTAATGTCCTTAGGACACAACATCTTTTCAGTAGCATCAACTTTAGCTTTATCAACTTCAATATCTCTTTAATAAATTTTATGCCCCAAGACAATACCTTCATTAACCATAAAGTGGCACTTCTTCCAATTCAAGACAAGATTAGTTTCTTCACATCTCTGCAGAAGTCGATCAAGGTTGCTTAAGCAATCATCAAAAGAAGTTTCATACACGGAGAAATCATCCATGAAAACCTCAACAATCTTTTCACAGAAGTCAGAGAATATAGCAGTCATACATCTTTGAAAGGTAGAAGGTGCATTACATAAACCAAAAGGCATACGTCTATAAGCAAAGGTACCGAAAGGGCAAGTAAAAGTGGTCTTTTCCTGATCCTCTTCCGACACAGGTATTTGAGAGAAACCAGAATAACCGTCTAGAAAGCAAAAATGTGTATGTTTGGATAATCTTTCTAGCATTTGATCAATAAAAGGTATAGGGTAATGATCCTTTCTAGTAGCTTTATTTAATTTGCGGGAATCAATTACCATTCTATAACTTGTAACAATTCTTTGTGGGATCAATTCATCTTTATCACTAGGAACAACAATAATACCTCCCTTCTTAGGGACACAATGGACAGGATTTACCCATTGACTATCAGCAACATGATAAATTATACCTGCCTCCAGAAGCTTTAGTATTTCATTTATTACCACTTCTTTCATCTTAGGATTTAACCATCGTTGGTGATCAACAACCGGTTTAGTGTATTTCTCCAATTTTATTTTGTGCTGGCATAGAGTGTGACTAATGCCCTTAAGATCATCAAGAGTATATCCAACAGTAGCATGGTCCTTCTTCAGAGTTTTCAATAATTTCTCTTCTTCCTGCTCTGAAAGGTTAGCACTAATAATAATAGGATATATCTTCTTTTCATCAAGATAATCATATTTATGAGTATCAGGTAATGGTTTAAGCTCAAACATGGGATCACCCTTGGGTGGAGGAGGATCCCCTAGAATTTCAACAAGCAAGCTGTGTTCCAAAATAGGTAAAGAATACTTCATCTATTTCCCTTCTTTGATTCATAAACATACCATTTTCATGGTCTAGCAAATATTGTTCTAAAGGATCATTAGGAGGCACGACAATAGAAGCAAGACCAATAATTTCATCTTTACTAGGCAATTATTTATCATGGGGTTGTCTACGAAATTTAGCAAATTAAAATCATGAGACATATCCCCTAAACCAACAGTAACAATATCCTTTTTGCAATTTATCTTAGCATTAACAGTATTCAAGAAGGGTCTACCATATATAATGGGACAAAGGTCATCTTGTGGGGAAGCAAGAACAAGAAAATCAGTAGGATATTTAACTTTCCCACACAAGACTTCAACATCTCTAACAATCCCAACTGGTGAAATAGCATCTCTATTGGCAAGCTTAATAGTAACATCAATATCTTCTATCTCAGCAGGTGCAATATCTTGCATAGTTTCTTTATATAAAGTATAAGGTATTGCACTGACACTAGCACCCATATCACATAAGCCATGATAATAGTGATCTCCTATTTTAACAGAAACAACGGGCATGCCAACAACATGTCTATGTTTATTTTTATTATTGGGTCTAGCAACTCTAGCAGCTTCATCACAGAAGTAAATAACATGCACATCAATATTATCGACCAAGAGATCCTTAACCATAGCAATACTAGGTTCAACTTTAATTTTCTCAGAGGGTGTAGGTGTTCTAGCATTACTCTTATGAACCAAAGTTGAAGCTTTAGCGTGATCCTTTATTCTAACAGAGAAAGGTGGTTTCTCAATATAAGCGGTAGGAACAATAGGATCAACATTATAAGTGATAGCCTTTTCTTCAACTTTAATAGGTTCAACTACTTTTACTTAAATGGGGGTCATATTTAAACCACTTCTCCTTAGGGAGATCAACATGAGTAGCAAATGATTCATAGAAAGAATCTACTATCTCACAGTCAAGTCCATATTCAGTGCTAAATTCACGAAAAGCATCGGTATCCATAAAAGATTTGACACAATCAAACTTAGGTGTTATACCTGACTCCTTACCCTCATCAAGTTCCCAATCTTCGGAGTTGTGTTTAATTCTTCCAATAAATCCCATCTGAATTCAATAGTCTTCATCATAAAAGAACCAGTACAATAAGTATCGAGCATGGAGCGATTATTGAGAGAAAGTCGAGCATAAATTTTTTGAATAATAATTTCTCTTGAGAGCACATGATTGGGGCATGAATATAACATTGACTTCAGCCTCCTCCGAGCTTGAGCGATACTTTCTCCTTTGCGAGGCCAAAAATTATATATATAATTACGATCACGATGAACCAGATGCATAGGATAAAACTTCGGATGAAATTCCAACTTCAATCGGTTGTAGTTCCATGATCCAATATAATCACATAGCCTAAACCATGTCAATGCCTTTCCCTTCAAAGATAAAGGGAATCCATTCTTCTTGATAACATCCTCGGGCATACCTACAAGCTTAAATAATCCACAGACTTCATCCACATAGATTAGGTGCATATCGGGATGTAATGTTCCATCTCCTGTAAAAGGATTAGCTAGCATTTTCTCTATCATACCCGAAGCAATTTCAAAGTAAACATTTTCAGTAGGTTCAGTAGGTTGAGGAGAAACTCTTTTCTCTACTGGTCGGGGTGAAGATACCCCGAACAAGTCCCTCAAAGGATTATTTTCCATAGTAACAAGTGATAGTAAATTTCAGCACACTATATAAATTTTTCCTTACCAAATTCCACCTACCAAAGGTGCTTCACTCCCGGCAACGACGCCAGAGAAGAGTCTTGATGACCCACAAGTATAGGGGATCTATCATAGTCATTTCGATAAGTAAGAGTGTCGAACCGAACAAGGAGCGGAAGGAAATGACAAGCAGTTTTCAGTAAGGTATTCTCTGCAAGCAATGAAATTATCGGTAACAGATAGTTTTGTGATAAGGTACTTCGTAACGGGTAACAAGTAACAAAAGTAAACAAGGTGCAGCAAGGTGGCCCAATCCTTTTTGTAGCAAAGGACAAGCCTGGAGAAACTCTTATATAAAGGAAAGTGCTCCCGAGGACACATGGGAAATATCGTCAAGCTAGTATTCATCATGCTCATACGATTTGCGTTTGTTACTTTGATAATTTGATATGTGGGTGGACTGGTGCTTGGGTACTGCCCTTCCTTGGACAAGCATCCCACTTATGATTAACCCCCTCGCATGCATCCGCAACTACGAAAGAAGAATTAAGGTAAACCTAACCATAGCATGAAACATATGGATCCAAATCAGCCCCTTACGAAGCAACACATAAACTAGGGTTTAAACTTCTGTCACTCTAGCAACCCATCATCTACTTATTACTTCCCAATGCCTTCCCCTAGGCCCAAATAATGGTGAAGTGTCATGTAGTCGATGTTCACATAACACCACTAGAGGAAAGACAACATACATCTCATCAAAATATCGAACGAATACCAAATTCACATGACTACTTATAACAAGACTTCTCCCATGTCCTCGGGAACAAACGTAACTACTCACAAATCATATTCATGTTCATAATCAGAGGGGTATTAATGTGCGTAAAGGATCTGAACATATAATCTTCCACCGAATAAACCAACTAGCATCGACTACAAGGAGTAATCAACACTACTAGCAACCCACAAGTACCAATCTAAGGTTTTGAGAGAAAGATCGGATACAAGAGATGAACTAGGGTTTGAGAGGAGATGGTGTTGGTGAATATGTTGATGGAGATTGACCCCCTCCCGATGAGAGGATCGATGGTGATGACGATGGTGACGATTTCCTCCTCTCGGAGGGATATTTCCCCGGCAGAATAGCTCCGCCGGAGCCCTACATTGGTTCCGCCAAGGTTCCACCTCGAGACGGCGGCGCTTCAACCCGAAAACTTTCTTATCATTTTTTCCAAGGCAAAAGACACCTTATTCCAGAAGATGGGTGATACGTCTCCGACGTATCTATAATTTTTGATTGCTCCATGCTATATTATCTACTGTTTTGGACATTATTGGGATTTATTATCCACTTTTATATTATTTTTGGGACTAACGTATTAACAGGAGGCCCAGCCCAGAATTGCTGTTTTTTGCCTGTTTTAGGGTTTCGAAAAAAAGGAATATCAAACGGAGTCCAAACAAAATGAAACCTTCGGGAACATGATTTTTAGGAATATTATGATCCGGGAGACTTGGACCCTACGTCAAGAAAAGAAACAGGAGGCCACGAGGTAGGGGGCGCGCCTACCCCCCAGGCACGCCCTCCACCCTCGTGGGCCCCCTGTTGCTCCACCGACGTACACCTTCCTCCTATATATACCTACGTACCCCCAAACGATCAGATACGGAGCCAAAAACCTAATTCCACCACCGCAACTTTCTGTATCCACGAGATCCCATCTTGGGGCCTGTTCCAGAGCTCCGCCGGAGGGGGCATCGATCACAGAGGGCTTCTACATCAACACCATAGCCTTTCCGATGAACTGTGAGTAGTTTATCTCAGACCTACGGGTCCATAGTTATTAGCTAGATGGCTTCTTCTCTCTTTTTGGATCTCAATACAATGTTCTCCCCCTCTCTTGTGGAGAACTATTCGATGTAATCTTCTTTTTGCGGTGTGTTTGTTGAGACCGATGAATTGTGGGTTTATGATCAAGTCTATCTATGAATAATATTTGAATCTTCTCTGAATTCTTTTATGTATGATTGGTTATCTTTGCAAGTCTCTTCGAATTATCAGTTTGGTTTGGCCTACTAGATAGATCTTTCTTGCAATGGGAGAAGTGCTTAGCTTTGGGTTCAATCTTGCGGTGTCCTTTCCCAGTGACAGTAGGGGCAGCTAGGCATGTATTGTATTGTTGCCATCGAGGATAACAAGATGGGGTTTTCTTCATATTGCATGAGTCTATCCCTCTACATCATGGCATCTTGCTTAAGGCGTTACTCTGTTTTTAACTTAATACTCTAGATGCATGCTGGATAGCGGTCGATGAGTGGAGTAATAGTAGTAGATGCAGGCAGGAGTCGGTCTATTTGTCTCGGACGTGATGCCTATATACATGATCATACCTAGATATTCTCATAATTATGCTCAATTCTGTCAATTTCTCAACAGTAATTTGTTCACCCACCGTAGAATACTTATGCTGTCGAGAGAAGCCACTAGTGAAACCTATGGCCCCCGGGTCTATCTTTATCATATTAATCTCCTACTACTTAGTTATTTCCTTTGTTATTTACTTTGCCTTTATTTTACTTTGCATCTTTATCATAAAAATACCAAAAATATTATCTTATCATATCTATCAGATCTCACTCTCGTAAGTGACCTTATAGGGATTGACAACCCCTATTTGCATTGGTTGCAAGGATTTATTTGTTTTGTGCAGGTACAAGGGACTCGCGCGTAGCCTCCTACTGGATTGATACATTTGTTCTCAAAAACTGAGGGAAATACTTATGCTACTTTGCTGCATCATCCCTTCCTCTTCGGGGAAAACCAACTTAGTGCTCAAGAGGTAGCAAGAAGAATTTCTGGCGCCGTTGCCGGGGAGGTCTGCGCAAAAGTCAATATACCAAGTACCCATCACATACCCTTATCTCTCGCATTACATTATTTGCCATTTGCCTCTCGTTTTCCTCTCCCCCACTTCACCCTTGCCGTTTTATTTGCCCTCTCTCTCTATCCTCCCTCTCTTTCTCTAGTTGCCTCTTTTTTGCCCGCTTTCTTTTTGTTTGCTTGTGTGTTAGTTTGCTTGCTTGTCACGATGGCTCAAGATAATACTAAATTGTGTGACTTCACCAATACCAACAACGATGATTTTATTAGAACTCCGATTGCTCCTCTTACCGATGCTAAATCTTGTGAAATTAATACTGCTTTGCTGAATCTTGTCATGAAAGATCCGTTTTCCGGCCTTCCTAGTGAAGATATCGCTACCCATCTAAATAGCTTCATTGATTTGTGTGACATGCAAAAGAAGAAAGATGTTGATACGTCTCCAACGTATCTATAATTTTTTTATTGCTCCATGCTATGTTATCTACTGTTTTCGGCAATATTGGGCTTTATTATCCACTTTTATATTATTTTTGGGACTAACCGATTAACCGGAGGCCCAGCCCAGAATTGCTGTTTTTTGCCGATTTCAGTGTTTTGAAGAAAAGGAATATCAAAATGGAGTCGAAACGGAACGAAATCAACTGGAGAAGTTATTTTTGGAAGGAAAGCTACCGGATGGACTTGGACCCCACGCCAGGAGCCAAGGGAGGTGCTCAAGAGGGTGGCCCCCCCTAGGGCGCGCCCCCTGCCTCGTGGGGGCCCCGAAGCTCCACCGACGTACTTCCTGCACCCATATATACTCACGTACCCTAAAACTTCCGCTAGATCGGGAGTTCTGCCGCCAGAAGCCTCCGTAGCCACCGAAAGCCAATCTAGACCCGTTCCGGCGCCCTGTCGGAGGGGGAATCCTTCTTCGGTGGCCATCTTCATCATCCCGGTGCTCTCCGTGATGAGGAGGGAGTAGTTCTCCCTCGGGGCTGAGCGTATGTACCAGTACCTATGTGTTTGATCTCTCTCTCTCTCTCTCTCTCTCTCTCTCTCTCTCTCTCTCTCGTGTTCTTGAGGTGATAGGATCTTGATGTATCACGAGCTTTGCTATTATATTTGGATCCTATGATGTTTTCTCCCCCCCCCCTCTACTCTCTTGTAATGGATTGAGTTTCCCCTTTGAAGTTATCTTATCAGATTGAGTCTTTAAAGATTTGAGAACACTTGATGTATGTCTTGCCGTGCGTATTTGTGGTGACAATGGGATGCCACGTGATTCACTTGATGTATGTTTTGGTGATCAACTTGCGGGTTCCGCCCATGAACCTATGCATAGGGGTTGGCACAAGTTTTCATCGTGATTATCCGGTAGGAACTTTGGGGCACTCTTTGAGGTTCTATGTGTTGGTTGGATAGATGAATCTGAGATTGTGTGATGCATATCGTATAATCATACCCAAGGATACTTGAGGTGACATTGGAGTATCTAGGTGACATTAGGGTTTTGGTTGATTTGTGTCTTAAGGTGTTATTCTAGTACGAACTCTAGGGCTGTTTGTGACACTTATAGGAATAGCCCAACGGATTGATTGGAAAGAATAACTTTGAGGTGGTTTCGTACCCTACCATAATCTCTTCGTTCGTTCTCCGCTATTAGTGACTTTGGAGTGACTCTTTTTTGCATGTTGAGGGATAGTTATGTGATCCAATTATGTTATCGTTGTTGAGGGAACTTACACTAGCGAAAGTATGAACCCTAGGCCTTGTTTCCTAGCATTGCAATACCGTTTACACTCACTTTTATCATTAGTTACCTTGCTGTTTTTATATTTTCAGATTACAAATACCTTTATCTACCATCCATATACCACTTGTATCACCATCTCTTCACCGAACTAGTGCACCTATACAATTTACCATTGTATTGGGTGTGTTGGGGACACAAGAGACTCTTTGTTATTTGGTTGCAGGGTTGCTTGAGAGAGACCATCTTCATACTACGCCTCCTACAGATTGATAAACCTTAGGTCATCCACATGAGGGAAATTTGCTACTGTCCTACAAACCTCTACACTTGGAGGCCCAACAACGTCTACAAGAAGAAGGTTGTGTAGTAGACATCAAGCTGTTTTCTGGCGCCGTTGCCGGGGAGGTTAGCGCTTGAAGGTATATCTTTAGATCTTGCAATCGAGTCTTTTAGTTTATTGTTTTATCGCTAGTTTAGTTTATAAAAGAAAACTATAAAAAATGTGTCGGTGTACTAGAATAGGGGTCCCCTAGTATCCCGAACTTGTGCACGGGCAGTTGCAGCACCCCGCGGCAAGGCTTGCCGGGCGAACGCCAAGATCCTCCGTAGTTCCCTTGGAGCCATTCAAGAACAAAGTATTTAAGCTCAGGAGACAAGGCCCTGGCAAGAGGAGCTTGCCGGGAAAGCCAACCAAGGCACTTCAAGGAACTTGCCACGACGCGCCACACGCTCCGGCAAGGCAACAAGGCCCCGGCAAGAGGAGCTTGCCGGGAAGACCAACCAAGGTACCTCGAAGCCCGGTGAGCGACGAGCTTCCGGACCCGACAAGGTAGCAGCAGCGGCAAGGCGCTCGCCGTGGCAGGCGGTCACTCTGTGCCCACGCTCCAGCTCATCCACCAATGTGTCGCTCTGAGGGCCTCCCCAGGCGCGCGTGGCGGGAGGCTGTGCAGCCAGCGGTGCGCAGTGGCATGCGAAGCTGACAAGATCGCCATCGTGGCGAACGGTGGCGCCCCTAACGGTCCCTTTCTGCACTGTTTGGGCGACTCAGACGGGCATTTAATGCCCTTGTCCCCTGCCATCAGGGTTAGGTAGGGTGCACTGTACAAGTAACTGTACCAACCACCTCAATTTTTACATTAGTACCCTTCTCTGCGTTGCCACCTGTCGGTGACCCCTTTAGCGTATAAAAGGAGGCCCATGCGCAACGTAGAGGAGGTTCGGTTCGACTCATTCATAATCCAGAAGGACACTACGCTCGCTCTCTCTAGAGCAAGAACACAAGATAATACAACCAGACAAGCAGCAGTAGGAGTGTTATCTCTCCAGAGAGCTCCGAAGCTGGGTAAACTGCTCGTGTGCTTTGCCTCGATCTGCTCTTCGTGCGATCTCCGCCCCCCGCCGAACCGAAAGGGGCCCGGTCCGCCGGCCCCATAGGTGTTCGTGGATCAGTTTCCCCGACATCTTTGGCGCGCCAGGTAGGGGAGCGTCAAGATTGCGTGAACCTGATCCGGCGTTCACATGAGCTAGATCTTCATTCCCTTCATCAACATGCCACCGAAGAAGAAGACTTCGGCGGCAGCCGCTCCGTCCACGTCACTTCCGCCACCGTTGGAGCAAACAGGTGGTGGAATGGACGCCGGCGGAAGGATGGACGTCGACGAGGAAGCTCATGATGCTGCCAGGTCCAAGAACAAGGCTGCATAAACCTCGGTGACTGTACATGTTCCGCGCCAGTCTTAGGAGGCGCAAGACCAACAGCGTCATGGCACTTGCAGTGCCATACGCATGATAGGCCAAGACCAAGCTGGTGGATCTCGGGGCGCTCAAGACTAGCATGCACGCCAGCGTGCTAGCACGAGCGGGGCACGGTTGCCTGGACGGGATACTGCTCCTTCTAACATAGTTAGAAGTCCGAGCACGTCCCGCTCCTCGCGCCGTCCGCCACTGCCACCCACCACCCCAGCAGAAGCTTTGGCGCGAGCTCAACTTCTCCTAGATTACCCTCCGACGTCGGACAAGATCGACGAATGGAGGGCCACCATTCAGAGTCTCATCGGCTACGCCAACGGCGACACTCCACGGCGGCCGAGCGCGTCGCCGCCGCGGCAGGGTTGTCGGGCGCGAGCCGGTGGCAACGAAACGGGTGGAGGTGCAACTACCATGCAATCACCGCCCCGAAGGCCAAGATCGCCGACTCGCCGGATCCACCTCGACAGCGACTCCACCGCATCGTCGGATCCACGAGCTCGTCGCGATCAGCGCCAAGTTCTTCATGATCGGCAACAAGAAGACGCTCGAACTCGCATCGAGCGCCGAAGAGAAGCGCGACGTCAATCCGACAAGCGCGCTGGGCCCTCTGTTGACATGCATGCGCCAGGGGAACCAGGCAATCAGCCGTACGCGGTAGGTTGCCCTGCGTTCACTCATGAGCTGCGGCAAGTCCAGTGGCCCAGCACGAAGAACTTCAAGCCAGACGTACCGGAGAAGTACGACGGCAAGACGCATCCGTCAGAGTTCCTCAGCATCTACACCATCGCGGTGCAGGCTGCCGGGGGACGGGATGACAAGATCCTTGCCAACTACTTCCCGCTGGTGCTCAAGCCCAACGTCAGATCCTGGCTCATGCACTTGCCGGAAAACTCCATATCTTCTTGGGCTGATCTGTGCCATCAGTTTGTCGGCGCCTTCACAGGCGGACACAAGCCTCATGGCCAGGAGAGTGATCTTCATCTGCTCGCCCAGAAGGAAGGAGAGCCCCTGCGCAAGTACATTCAGAGATTCAGTAGTGTGCAGCAAAACATCCCAGACGTCCACCCTGCCGCGGTGATCAGCGCGTTCCATCAGAATGTGCGAAACCGCAGGATGCGGGAGGAAATGGCGATTTGCAAGATCAGGGACGTCAGTGAGTTATATGCACTGGCCGACAAGTGTGCACGTGCTGAGGAAGGGAGGAGACTCCCCGGAGAGAATGTAGGAGCGGGAGGATCTGACAGTGAAGATGCTGCCCCGGCAAGGAAAAACCGGCGGCGGAACAACAGGAGGAGGAAAGGCAAAGAGGTGTTAGTTGTTGAGCAATCCGGCAACGGTGGTGGCACCAAGGAAACCAAAGCGGGTGACTCTGACAAGGAGGTTGCCGCGGAGGTGGCGGTCGCCGACCAGCAGGACGGCACCAACAAGCAGTATTGCAAGATCCACCGCACCAAGGGCCATGATCTCCAGAACTGTAAGAAAGTCGAGCAGCTTGTTGAGCAACAAAAAGCTGAATACGAGCGGCGCGACAAGGAAAAGGCCTAGGAAGGTGCTGGGGGATCTGGCAAGAAACGTCCTAGCCGAGGAGGACGCCGCGGCAAGGCCAAGCAGCGGCAAGGAGACAGACCTCCTCGCGGCCGCGACAAGGATGAAGATGACGACGATGATGAAGACATGGATGATGAGGAGACTGATGAGCAGGAGTTCCAGAAGGCCATAGAGGTCCTGTGCGTTGACGGTGGTGCTTCTCTGCATACCTCGCACCGTCAGCTCAAGCAGTGGGTGCGGGAAGTTAATGCAGCAGAACCACCCGTCGAGTCCCGCAAGCCTCTGAAATGGTCCAGCACGCCTATCATCTTTGATATTGAGGACCACCCTGATCGCATAACTGCGGTCGGGTGCTTGCCGATGTTGGTTTCACCAACAATCCGCAACCTCAAGGTCACTAAGATGCTAGTTGACGGCGGGGCCGGCTTGAACCTGATCTCCTCCGCGGTGCTCTAGAAACTCCAGATCCCTGACAGCGAGCTCGAAGAGACCGGTACATTTCAAGGAATCAACCCGGGAAGGAGCAAGCCGAAGGGAAAGATCACGTTGCCGGTAACATTTGGCAGCGAGCTGAACTTCAGGACTGAGAGGGTCACATTTGGCTGACTTTCCATTACCTTACAATGGAATCCTTGGTCGTCCGGCACTCGCCAAATTCATGGCAGCCTCTCACTATGCGTACAACGTACTGAAAATGCCAGGCCCGATAAGTGTCATCTCTGTCCCTGGCGACAAGAAGGATGCTCTTATTTGTGCCGACGAGATCTACCGGGAAGCAGCAGCCTCAGCAGAACGCAAGACACTTGCCGCTGAAGCTCCCGGGGGGAAGAAGAAGACCAAGTCCGGCAAGAGCTCTGATGCCCACTCCGGCAAGCACATCTCTTCGGAGTGCTGCGCTACCGTCGAGGACGCACCATCGAGCTCCACCGGAAAGTGTAAGAAGGCAATTGCAGCTCCACCTGAGACCAAGAAGGTGTCCGCCAAGGAGGACGGCACTGGTGGTACCTTCACCATCAGCGCCACCCTTGACCCCAAATAGGAAAGCGCGCTCGTTGCTTTCCTGCGGGCGAATGTCGATGTGTTTGCGTGGCAACCATCTAATATCCCCGGTGTTCCTAGGAAAGTAATTGAGCACCACCTTGCCGTCTGTCCTCATGCGCGGCCCGTCAAGTAGAGAGTCAGGAAGCAGGCAGTGGAGCGCCAAGAATTCATCGCAGAAGAAATCAAGAAGTTGGAAGCAGCAGGCCTTGTCAGAGGAGTGCTCCATCCCACGTGGTTGGCCAATCCTGTTGTTGTGCGCAAAGCTAACGGGAAATGGAGACTTTGTATTGACTTCACTGATGTTAATAAAGCTTGTCCCAAAGACCCATTTCCCTTGCCGCGCATTGACCAGATTGTTGACTCCACAGCCGGATGTGATTTGCTTTCATTTCTTGATGCATACTCAGGATACCATCAGATCTTCATGGCAGAAGAGGATGAAGAGAAAACCGCATTTATCACCCCGTGTGGCACGTACTGCTTCGTACGGATGCCTTTCGGTTTGAAGAATGCTGGTTCAACATTCGCAAGAGTAGTCCACCACGCTTTTGAGCCGCAGATGCACAGAAATGTGGAAGCCTACATGGATGACATAGTGGTCAAGAGCAAGAACAGGGCGACCCTGATTCAAGATTTAGACGAGACATTTGCAAATCTGCGCAGGATCAACCTCAAGCTTAACCCCGAGAAGTGCGTGTTTGGAGTTCCTTCCGGCAAGCTTCTCGGGTTCTTCGTGTCTCAGCGGGGAATTGAAGCCAATCCCAACAAGATCAAAGACATTGAGCAGATCGAAGCACCAAAGCACGTCAAGGATGTACGAAGGCTTGCCGGTTGCGTGGCTGCTCTCAGTAGGTTTATCTCTAGATCTGCTGAGCGTGCCCTACCATTTTTCAAAATTTTGAAAAAGGCAGGTCCAATGAAATGGACTCCGGAGGCGGAGGCTGCGCTGCAGGACTTGAAGAGATACTTGTCCTCCACTCCAACACTTGTCGCACCTAAGCCGCAAGAGAAGTTGTTGATGTATATAGTGGCAACCAATCAAGTGGTTAGTGCTGCGTAAGTGGCGGAGAGGGAGGCAGATGATGAGCCAGCAACCACAGCAGATGCATCCAGCGACAAGCAGGGGGCTTCGCCGACAAGCTCTGGTCCCGAGAAAGATGGATCCGCGCAGGAGCATGATAAGATGCAGAAGAGAATGGTGCAGCGTCCAGTTTACTTTGTCAGTTCCCTTCTGCAGGGGGCTAGATCAAGGTACTCTGGTGTGCAGAAGTTGCTTTTCGGCCTCCTCATGGCCTCGAGAAAGCTGCACCATTACTTCCAAGCACATGAGATCACAGTCGTCACTCGATTTCCCCTGAAGAGGATACTGCAAAATCCAGAAGCGACAGGCAGGATTGTTGAGTGGGCACTGGAACTGTCAAGCTTTGGCCTCAAGTTTGAGAGCACTTCAACTATCCAAAGCAGAGCGCTGGCAGAGTTCATAGCAGAGTGGACGCCAACCCCAGATGAAGAAATTCCAAAGACGAGCATCCCCGTCAAAGAGGCAAGCAAAGAGTGGCTGATGTACTTTGATGGTGCCTTCTCGCTGCAAGGCGCCGGTGCGGGCGTGCTGCTTATCGCACCCACCGGAGAGCACCTCAAGTACGTAGTCCAGATGCACTTTCCCAAGGAGCAAGCAACCAACAATACTGCAGAGTATGAAGGATTGCTTGCCGGTCTTAGAATCGCAGCAGACCTTGGGATCAAGAAGCTCATTGTCAGGGGTGACTCACAACTTGTCGTCCGCCAAGTGAACAAGAACTACCAGAGTCCATTGATGGAAGCATATGTCGATGAAGTGAGGAAGCTAGAAGAGCACTTTGACGGCCTACAGATGGAGCATATCCCAAGAGTTCGGAATGGCATTGCTGATGGCCTGTCAAAGTGCGCCGCACTAAAGTTGCCTATGGAACCAGGGATCTTTGTGCTCAAGTTGACTCAACCATCCATAACACCATCAACTGGACAAAGCAAGAAGAGGAAGTTGGTTTCTGGTGACTACTTTCCGGCAGAGCTCCCCGAAGCCGCCGCCAAGAAAGTCCACAAGGTCAACACCAAGGGTGCTGAGGGGCAGTCTGCTCCGACAAGCCTTATGGTTTGTTCCCTTGAAGCAGACGCTCCCGACAAGTTTTGCTCCGACAAGCTTGCCGGGGAACATCAAGCTCCGGCAGGGCCACAAGTCCTTGCCGTAGAAGCGGATGTTCCCGCAGCAGCAGATGTGCCTTTAGTCCTTGTTGTCGAGCCACAAGCTCCAGCATGGGCACAGCAGATTGTCCATTTCCTTCAGACATGAGAACTTCCCGAAGAGCAAGAAGAAGCGGAAAGAGTAGCCCGGCAGTCAAGTATGTACCAGTTTGTCGATAGCATACTGTACAGAAGAAGACTCAACGGTGTGAAATTGAAGTGTATTTGCCGGGAAGATGGACAAAAGTTGTTGGCAGAGATACATGGAGGCATATGTGGCCACCACATTGGCGCAAGAGCACTTGCCGGCAAAGCTTTCCGGCAAGGTTTCTTTTGGCCGACAACCCTCCAGGATGCAACTGCACAAGTAACCAAGTGTGAAGCGTGCCAGTTCCACTCCAAACAGATACACCAGCCAGCTCAAGCTCTCCAGGCGATCCCTTTATCCTGGCCATTTTCGGTCTGGGGGCTCGATATCCTCGGCCCTTTCCCCCGAGCTGTCGGGCGCTTTGAGTACTTGTACGTCGCAATCGACAAGTTCACAAAGTGGCCGGAAGTGCAGCCAGTGAGGAAGGTGACAGCACAGTCAGCAGTCAAGTTCTTCAGGTCAATTGTTTGCCGTTTCGGGATCCCTAATAGGATCATCACCGACAACGGAACGCAATTCACGAGCCGCACCTTCATGCAGTACGTCCAAGACCTTGGCGCCAAGGTCTTCTTCATTTCTGTTGCTCATTCGAGAAGCAACGGTCAAGCAGAGAGGGCAAATGCTAAAGTGCTGCGCGGGCTCAAGACCAGAACTTTCGACAGGCTGCACAAGTGCGGAAGAAACTGGATCGAGGAGCTGCCGATGGTTCTTTGGTCGATCAGAACGACGCCAAATCGAGCCACTGGCCAGACGCCTTTCGCTCTAGTCTATGGAGCAGAGGCAGTTCTCCCCACGGAACTCGTATACGGATCGCCTCGAGTGCTCGCTTATGATGAGCTTGAGCAAGAACAGCTGCGACAAGACGACACGCTGCTCCTTGAGGAAGATCGTCTTCAGGCTACTGTACGAGCTGCTCGGTACCGGCAAGCTTTGCGCCGCTACCATAGCCGCAAAGTTAAGGCCAGAAGCTTCGAGGAAGGCGACCTTGTTCTTCGGCGCGTTCAGTCCGCCAAGAATTCCAACAAGTTGACGCCGAAGTGGGAAGGCCCTTATCGGGTGAAACGAGTCACAAGGCCCGGCGCTGTCCGCCTTGAGTCCGAAGATGGCATTCCGGTGAGCAACTCTTGGAACATAGAACATCTTCGTAAGTTTTTCCCGTAGGGCGCGGTTGCCGAAACCCGTTCCAGCAACCACCTTTTGTACAAGTCTTGCCGCAGTTGCATGTAATCCTTTGTACAAAGCCGGGCGTAGATCCCATGCATAAATAGCCTCATGTGCTCCGCACAACTTGTCCATTTCATGCATTAGTTTCTTTCTTGCATGCATTATCTAACACTTTGTGCAGCACCTACATCCGGTAAGCAATAACGAGCCGAAGGGCTCCATATTATTATTTTCTCTTCTTTCTTCTTTTTCAACAAAGGAAAAGAAGGTTCCCTCGCACACATGTTTGCCGGGGGGGAAGGAGAAGATTGTGGTATGGACCAGGCGTCGTTCAAGCAAAGTTTTGCCTTTCCGGGAAGCAAACGACAGAAAAGCTAAGTTGCCAAAAGTTTGAGCAATCAGTTTTTAAATTTTTGAGTTATCTTCCTCGAACGACCCTGCTTTGTATGGAAAACCTGTGCGCGGAGGAACCAACTCGTGGCTAGTTGCGCCCTTACTTTGTTTCGAGTCCGCTCAACAACTTAAGTGTGCTGCATCTAGTCGCGACAAGGTTTCTTGTCGGAAGCAGCGCCGCCAGCAGGCTGCTGAAGTTCCGCACTCAGTGCTCGCGGCTCGGGTGCCTGCGCCGACAAGTTCCCTAGAAGCGTAGGGTAAAAACATACAAAGGAAGGAATCTAGTAGAGGAAATAACATAGCAATTGATAACAGAAATAAAGTTATATTACAAGATAACTTGTCGCAGCTCTAACAGAATGTTTTCATAACATGATTAGCAGCGACAAAGGAAAAGAAGAAATGGGCGGCCTAGTCTACGCGGCCGCCCTCAACCCTCTTGATCTCGCTCACCTTGTCCACAATGGGTGCGACAAGGGCCTTGAGTGCGTCCAGATCGGCGTCTGGCGGCAAGGACTTGAGGACGTTGCTGAAGCTGAGGCCTGGATTGCGGAAGGCCACCTTCATCAGCACCTTCTGGAGAACCCCGGCGCAGATTTTGCGCGACTCGTCGGCCAGCTGCTTTGGGATCCTTTCCCGGAGCCGCTGGAGTGCCGTCGCCACGCCCTTGAAGAGCAGGCTGAGCTTGGCGCTGGGTTGAAGATTCTCGTCGGAGGGATACCCAAAGTCCTCCATCCCCAGCTGCGCCAGCTCCTCGTTGATGACTGCGGCAATATTCACCAGACCCTCGGTCCAGTGCTCCACAGTGTCTCTGAACGAGTTTTGGGTAACTGCGATGCTCTCCAGCAGCGCCTTGTCAGCCTTGACCTTCTCCGACAAGGTCTTCTCCCGCTCCTTGGCGGCCTCCAGCGTCTGCGTCAGCGTGGCCAGCTTCAGCTCCAGGTCTGCATTGGAATCCTTGGCGGTGCTGAGCTCCTTGCCCCTCTCAGCGAGAAGACCTTGCAGCTCACCGTGGGCGGCAGCATCCTTCTCACGCTCATGCTTGAGCGCGGCAAGCTCCTCGCCGCTCTTCCCAATGTTGGCCTCCAGCTACGCCACCTTCTCCTCCAGCTCTTTCTTGGCAGCCTCTGCGATTGCGGCAGCGTCCTTTGCCTCCTTGAGCGCCCCGCCAAGTGCTTGCTCGCGCTCGGCGAGCTCCTCCTCGTAGCTGTCGAGGTTGGCCTTCCGCTGCACCAGTTCACCTTCTCGCGCGGACTGCTTCTCGGCGGCCAGCCTTTGCTCCTCCTCAGCTTCGGCCTTCTCGAGAAGGAAGGCCGTGCGCTCCTTGTCGAGTCGCTCCCGCTCCTGTGACAGGGACCAGCGCGCTTCTTGATTGTGGCCCCGGAGCTCCTCCGCGCGCTTCTCCATGTCAACTCCCGCCTTCGCGACAAGCGCTTCCCGGGAAGCCAGCTTGGGTTGCCGGGCGCAGTAGAGTGACAGCAGCTTCCGCAACAGCTGCTCCTCCTCAGGCTCGCCACTACTGCTGCCGGGCGCGTTGACCAAGGACAGTCCGGCGGAGGCGAGCACCTCCTCATCAAAAGTTTCCCCCTCGACCGGCGCCCTGGAGCTCGACGCCCAGGGTAGCTTGATGAAGATATCGTTGCCGGCCCTCAAGTAGGCGCCGGGCTGGGGCTCCTCGGAGCCCGGCTCCGCAGCAGCGGCAGAGGGGTCGGCGGTCGGCGCAGCGCCTGGCGCTCTTGCGGCCTCAGGGTCGTCAGTGCGATCGCCCGACCCCTCGCCGCCCTCTGCGGCGGCAGCCTTGGCGGCCTCCTCGCCGGCGGTCTCATTAGCACCAGCCCCTTCCTCGTCGGCGCCCTCTGTCTCCATTGGCTCAGCCGCAGATGGGTCTGAAGAACGAAGAAGGGAGGAAAATCAATCAAAAATCCAAGAGAAGAAAATCAGAAGAAGAAGAACCCAAGGGAAAGTTTTTGGACAAGTGAATTACCTGCGCCAAGATCTACAGTTGCGGTCTCGGCCGCCGCAAGATCGACGGTGCTGCCCCTTGCCGGAGAGTTCTCCCTTGCCGGAGAGCGCTCCCTTACTGGGAACCCCTCCCTTGGCGGCATAGTCGAAGAAGATGGCACTTCGGGACCAGCTTTCGGGCGCTCCTGATATGGCTGTTCTGCTCCTACACAAATCAACAAGCAAGATATCAACAAAGGAAAAAGCACTCATGCGCGCCCGACAGCAGAAAGCTAACTATGAACTTGCGCTGGGGGCTGCTTTGAGGAGTGATTGCCGGGTCCATCAAGGTGGTCTCGGACCCACCTCCTGCTGACACGGTGGGGTCATCCTCGATGACAATCACCGCGGCCTTGGCCCTCTTCGCCGCTCTCTGGGCCAGCATCCTGAAAAGAAAGGAGTCCAGATTGGAGCAAGTCAGATACAAGATATAAACAGCAAAATTGAAGAACTACAAGAGCACCAAAGAAACTTACTCTACTTCCTCCTCGTCGGAGCTGAGCGCGGAAAGATCGAAGTCCGGCCCTCCTCCGGTGCGGCGAGGCGGAGGAGTAGGATCCCTTGCCCGCTTGGCGGGGGCAGTGGTGGTGGCCCGGGAAGATCCCGCTCCAGTTGCCGCTGTTGCGTGAGGCGCTCCCGCGGCAACATTGCTTGCCGCGGTAGAGCGCGTCGGACGGCTCGGCGGCTGTTGACCCGGCTGCCGCCCCGCTGCGTCCCCGGCCCTGCGAAGGCGCCTTCTTGGCGGGGCCGGGGGCTCCGCCTGCGGCAAGTTTTCTGAAGGCTCGGGCTCCTCCTCGCCGGCCTCGCTCGGCTCGGCTTCGGAACCGGCAGGCTCCTCCTCACCAATGAACTCCGCGCGCTCGGCAAGGTTTGCCGCCTCTGCAGCCTCCGCCTCCTCCACAGTGAACCCGAACACGCCCGCGGCAGCTGCGGCCGCAACCTCTTCCGCCCTAGTAGCGATGCGCTGCAGCTCCTCGTCGATGGTGTCACGAGTGAGGCTCTTCTGCTCGTCAGCGTGGACCGGCACTTCTTCCAAGTTGTCGAAGAACGCTTGCACGACGTCATCCGCAGGCTCTTGCCAAGCCGAGCTGGGGGGAGAAGATCGCCCGCTCCTTCCGCAGCGCCGCGAGCCGCTGCGCCTCGGCCGACTTCACGCCCTTTCCCTTGTCGGCTTTCGGAGCCATGGCGGAGGTGGTGGGGGAGGTCGAAGGCGTTGGTGATGCTGGTGGCAATGGGGGGTGGAGCGCTGCTCTCTCGGCTTCAAGAAGAAGGGGGGCGGCGGAGGTTCGTGAAGGTGGAGTAGTAGCAACCAGCGAGGGGGAACGAACTGCCCCTGTTTCCTCTGCTTATAAAGAGGGACGGGGCGGACGTTTCGCCCTTCCGAATAAAGAACCACCCGTGATCTCTCCCACGACGCCGCATTCAACGCGTGCCGTTAGGGGAGAGCGTGGTGGATACGGAGCGAGATTCGGCGTGGCCCAGCCCGCGTGTGCCCGTGCCCTGTCTTGGGCCTGGCCCAACAGTGCTCGGCACCGTGTCTGGCCCAGGCCCGGGGGCTCCTGTCGGTGTACTAGAATAGGGGTCCCCTAGTATCCTGAACTTGTGCACGGGCAGTTGCAGCACCCCGCGGCAAGGCTTGCCGGGCGAACGCCAAGATCCTCCGTAGTTCCCTTGGAGCCATTCAAGAACAAAGTATTTAAGCTCAGGAGACAAGGCCCCGGCAAGAGGAGCTTGCCGGGAAAGCCAACCAAGGCACTTCAAGGAACTTGTCGCGATGCGCCACGCGCTCCGGCAAGGCAACAAGGCCCCGGCAAGAGGAGCTTGCCGGGAAGACCAACCAAGGTACCTCGAAGCCCGGTGAGCGACGAGCTTCCGGACCCGACAAGGTAGCAGCAGCGGCAAGGCGCTTGCCGCGGCAGGCGGTCACTCTGTGCCCACGCTCCAGCTCATCCGCCAACGTGTCGCTCTGGGGGCCTCTCCAGGCGCGCGTGGCGGGAGGCTGTGCAGCCAGCGGTGCGCAGTGGCATGCTAAGCTGACAAGATCGCCATCGTGGCGAACGGTGGCGCCCCTAACGGTCCCTTTCTGCACTATTTGGGCGACTCAGACGGGCATTTAATGCCCTTGTCCCCTGCCGTCAGGGTTAGGTAGGGTGCACTGTACAAGTAACTGTACCAACCACCTCACTTTTTACATTTGTACCCTTCTCTGCGTTGCCACCTGTCGGTGACCCCTTTAGCGTATAAAAGGAGGCCCATGCGCAACGTAGAGGAGGTTCGGTTCGACTCATTCGTAACCCAGAAAGACACTATGCTCGCTCTCTCTAGAGAAAGAACACAAGATAATACAACCAGACAAGCAGCAGTAGGAGTGTTATCTCTCCGGAGAGCTCTGAAGCTGGGTAAACTGCTCGTGTGCTTCGCCTCGATCTGCTCTTCGTGCGATCTCCGCCCCCCGCCGAACCGAAAGGGGGCCGGTCCGCCGGCCCCATAGGTGTTCGTGAATCAGTTTCCCCGACAAAATGGAATTGAGTTTGTCTCATACGCTTCACCTTTTTAATATCTTTCGTAAGTATGATGGAAAGGAAAATTTTGCTCAAGTGCTAGAAGAATAAATATATAAAATGTTTGGCACTAAATCTTTAAATGATGAGCATGATTGCAATGTTGTTACTACGAATTCTTTGAATATCCATGATACTAATGATGATTGCACTAGTTATGATGAAAATGTCTCCTATAAACATGTCAATTTTTGTGGAGTACATTGGGTTTGTATGAACACACCAAATAGGGAAGATAGATATTGCAAGAGGCATAAGTACTTAGATACTAAATTGTTGCAAGAAAGGCTAGATGAATGTTCTGAAAATTTAAATTATATTGGCCATACTTGTGAGCTTTGTAATGAACACGATCATTTCAATATCCAATGCAAATTGTTTCATGATCGTATCGTGTCCAAAAATTGTGATGACTCAATTTCCCTTGCACATCATAATGAACTTAGTTTGATCTTGGGTTATGAAGAAATGAAATGTATAACTAACTATCTTCCAGAATTTTCCCGTTATAAACTTCTTGGTTTTGATCTAGAGAAAATTTATATGTATTGTGCGGTGAATTGCATTGAAAATCCTTATATTTCCAATTACATAAAGAAAAGAAAACAAATAGAAGATGAAGAGAATACTAATGAAAGGGAAGAGACTTCCCAATATCCTCCTATTATTTCTTATGATGAATCAGGTAACGAGGAGGAGCCTCCTATTCAACCAATCTCATTAATAAGGAGCTCCAAAAGGAGGATTGAACCCACACATGATGTGGTGAAGAAGAAGAAAAGAAAAAGGAAGAGAGGTAAAAAGATATATCCCCCAAATAATGTTGCTCCTATTACTATTGTGCCTCATGAAAATATAATTCTGGAAGATAATGGTACTTCTTATGATCTTGAAAATCTTTTTGGCACTTGCTTGGAAGATTATGATAATTTCTATACTATTGGTGCTATCCATACTATTAATGATGAGAGTGATTATGCTTATGATATGAAAAGGCCCAAGCTTGGGGATGCTATGTTTGATGAAGATGATGTTTTTGAGAATATATTTGTTGCAATTAATGTTTGTCCCAAGCTTGGGGAAGCTATGATTAATGAAGATGATATTTTTAGTCTCCCAAGTTTTGATATGCAAATTTATAATGATGATAGCATGCCTCCTACTTATGATGATTATTGTGATGATACTTGTGCTATAAAAAGTAGTGATTATATTTATAAAACTTGTCATGATTATGATTATCCCTTCTCTGAACATTACTCTTTTAATGTGAAACAATTTATAGTATTCGAGTCTCTTATGATGCTCCCACTATTCCGAATGAGAAGAATTTTGCTTATGTGGAGAGTAATAAAATTTCTATGCTTGTAGATCATGAAAAGAATGCTTTAGGTGCTGGTTATATTGTTGAATACATTCATGATGCTACTGAAAATTATTATGAGGGAGGAATATATGCTTGTAGGAATTGCAATAATATCAAGTTTCCTCTCTATGTGCTTAAAGTTTTGAAGTTATGCTTGTTTTGCCCTCCTATGCTAGTTGATTATAGTTCCCATAAATTGTTTGCTCACAAAATCCCTATGCATAGGAAGTGGGTTAGACTTAAATGTGCTAGTCATATTCTTCATGATGCTCTCTTTATGTTTCAATTCTTATCTTTTATGTGAGCATCATTGAAATCATCATGCCTAGCTAGGGGCGTTAAACGATAGCGCTTCTTGGGAGGCAACCCAATTTTATTCTTGTTACTTGCTTTTGTTCCTGTTTAGTAATAAATAATTCATCTAGCCTCTGTTTAGATGTGGTTTTATGCTTTTAATTAGTGTTTGTGCCAAGTAGAACCTTTGGGAAGACTTGGGGAAAGTCTTTTTGATCTTGCTGTAAAAAAACAGAAACTTTAGTGCTCACGAGAATTGCTGCCATTTCTTATTGGAGAGTGCTATTGAGCTAATTCTTTTTGAAGATGATTAATAGATACATTCCTCAGGTACACCAATTATTTTAGAATTTTATGAGTTACAGAAGTGGTCGAAACCTACAAATTACTACATATTGTTCTGTTTTTGACAGATTCTGTTTTCATTGTGTTGTTTGCTTATTTTGATGAATCTATGAGTAGTATCGGAGGGTATGAACCATAGAGAAGTTGTAATACAGTATATATTACACCAATATGAATTTAGAATGAGTTCACAACAGTACCTAAGTGGTGATTTATTTTCTTATACTAACGGAGCTTACGAGTTTTCTGTTAAGTTTTGTGTTGTGAAGTTTTCAAGTTTTGGGTAAAGATTCGATGGACTATGGAATAAGGAGTGGCAAGAGCCTACTCTTGGGGATGCCCAAGGTACCCCAAGGTAATATTCAAGGACAACCAAGAGCCTAAGCTTGGGGATGCCCCGGAAGGCATCCCCTCTTTCGTCTTCATTCATCGGTAACTTTACTTGGAGCTATATTTTTATTTACCACATGATATGTGTTTTGCTTGGAGCGTCATTTTATTTTCTTTTTTTTTGCTTGCTGTTTGAATAAAATACCAAGATCTTACATTATTAAATGTTAGAGAGTCTTCAGATAGTTGCATAATTATTCGACTACTCATTGATCTTCACTTTTATCATTCGGAGTAGTTTGTCATTTGCTCTAGAGCACGGTGGTGGTTTTATTTTGTAGGAATTAATGAACTATCATGCTTCACTTATATTATTTTGAGAGTCTTAAATAGCATGGTAATTTGCTTAAATAATCCTAATATGCTAGGCATCCAAGAATAGTAAAAAAATCTTATGAGTGTTTTGAATACTAAGAGAAGTTTGATGCTTGATGAATGTTTTGAGATATGGAGGTAATAATATCAAAGTCATGCTAGTTGAGTAGTTTTGAATTTGAGAAGTGCTTGTGTTGAAGTTTGCAAGTCCCGTAGCATGCACGTATGGTAAACGTTATGCAACAAATTTGAAACATGAGGTGTTATTTGATTGTCTTCCTTATGAGTGGCGGTCGGGGACGAGCGATGGTCTTTTCCTACCAATCTATCCCCCTAGGAGCATGCGCGTAGTACCGAGGTTTTTGATGACTTGTAGATTTTTGCAATAAGTATGTGAGTTCTTTATGACTAATGTTGAGTCCATGGATTATACGCACTCTCACCCTTCCATCCTTGCTAGCCTCTTCGGTACCGTGCATTGCCCTTTCTCACATTGAGAGTTGGCGCAAACTTCGCCGGTGTATCCAAACCCCATGATATGATACGCTCTTTAACACATAAACCTCCTTATATTTTCCTCAAAACGTCCACCATACCTACCTATTATGGCATTTCCATAGCCATTTCGAGATATATTGCCATGCAACTTTCCACCATTCCGTTCATCATGACACATTCATCATTGTCATATTGCTTAGCATGATCATGTAGTTGACATAGAATTTGTGGCAAAGCCACCGTTCATAATTCTTTCATACATGTCACTCTTGGTTCATTGCATATCCCGGTATACCGCCGGAGGCATTCATATAGAGTCATACTTTGTTCTAGTATCGAGTTGTAATCATTGAGTTGTAAATAAAAGTGTGATATCATCATTTTCTAGAGCATTGTCCCAAGTGAGGAATAAAAAAAGAGAAAGGCCATAAAAAATAGAAGGCCCAAAAAATGAAAAAAAATGAAAATGAGAGAAAAAGAGAGAAGGGACAATGATACTATCCTTTGCCACACTTGTGCTTCAAAGTAGCACCATGATCTTCATGATAGAGAGTCTCTTATTTTGTCACTTTCATATACTAGTGGGAATTTTTCATTATAGAACTTGGCTTGTATATTCCAACAATGGGCCTCCTCAAGTGCCCTAGATCTTCGTGAGCAAGCAAGTTGGATGCACACCCACTTAGTTTCTTTTGTTGAGCTTTCATACATTTATAGCTCTAGTGCATCTGTTGCATGGCAATCCCTACTCCTTGCATTAACATCGATAGATGGGCATCTCCATAGCTCATTGATTAGCCTCGTTGATGTGAAACTTTCTCCTTTTTTGTCTTCTCCACATAACCCCCATCATTATATTCTATTCCACCCATAGTGCTATATCCATGGCTCGCGTTCATGTATTGCATGAAAGTTTATAGGTTTGAGATTACTAAAGTATGAAACAATTGCTTGGCTTGTCATCGGGGTTGTGCATGATGAGAGCATTATTGTGTGATGAAAATGGAGCATGACGAAACTATATGATTTTGTAGAGATGAACTTTCTTTGGCCATGTTATTTTGAGAAGACATAATTGCTTAGTTAGTATGCTTGAAGTATTATCATTTTTATGTCAATATGAACTTTTGTCTTAAATCTTTTGGATCTGAATATTCATACCACAATTAAGAAGAATTACATTGAAATTATGCCAAGTAGCACTCCGCATCAAAAATTCTGTTTTTATCATTTACCTACTCGAGGACGAGCAGGAATTAAGCTTGGGGATGCTTGATACGTCTCCAACGTATCTGCAATTTTTGATTGCTCCATGCTATGTTATCTACTGTTTTGGGCAATATTGGGCTTTATTATCCACTTTTATATTATTTTTGGGACTAACCTATTAACCGGAGGCCCAACCCAGAATTGCTGTTTTTTTGCCTATTTTAGTGTTTCGAAGAAAAGGAATATCAAACGGAGTCGAAACAGAACGAAATCAACTGGAGAAGTTATTTTTGGAAGGAAAGCTACCAGATGGACTTGGACCCCACGTCAGGACCCAAGGGAGGTGCTCACGAGGGTGGGGGGCGCCCCCCTAGGGCGCGCCCCCTGCCTCGTGGGGCCCCCGAAGCTCCACTGACGTACTTCCTGCACCCATATATACTCACGTACCCTAAAACGTCCAGAACAGACAATAGATCGGGAGTTCCGCCGCCAGAAGCCTCCGTAGCCACCGAAAGCCAACCTAGACCCGTTCCAGCGCCCTGCCGGAGGGGGAATCCTTCTCCGGTGGCCATCTTCACTACAAAAAAAGACACATCCATGACATTTTGGGCCGAACTAATTTTTTTTCTGTCATACATATGACACTTCTATGACGATAATTGTGACAAAACCTGGTATCATCATAGATGTGGTGGGCTCCTACTTCTATGACAAAAAATCATGACAGAAAATGGGCTTTTCGTCCTGGGCAGGCCGGAGATGCAGCTGCATGACATTCTTTGGGCCGTCGATGACGGAAAAAACTGTGGTAGAAGCGAGGGGGAGGAAAATTTCAGGGAGTTCCCGGTTACGGTGGGAGGTTGGTGGCCGAGCGATGCGCGTTTCTCTCGTACACGTACGCATGTGTGTGCGAGGCATTGTCTCTAACTGAACCCGAGCGAGGCGTTGGGCTCTAACTGAACCCGAGCGATTGCACTGTAGGCTACGCGTTACTGAACCCGAGCGGTCGATCGATGGCTGTTAACTGAACCCGATCGAGCGATTCCTTGGATACTGCTGCTAACTGAAGCCGATAGATGGGATGAATAGTGAGCGTTGTGGGGGGTTTGGATGAACAGTGAGCGGTGGCGTTGCCTCTGGATGAACAGGACCCCGTGGTGTGGTGGAGGGCTGGATGAACAGTAGATGATGGAGGGGTGCCCGTGGAGGGGTGGATTAACAGGACCCCGTGGTGTGGAGGGCAGGATGAACAGTAGACGGTGGAGGGGTGCTCGTGGAGGGGTGGTTGAACAGGACCCCGTGGTGTGGAGGGCTGGATGAACAGTAGACGGTGGAGGGGTGGTTGAACAGTAGCCGGTGGAGTAGCGCGTGGTGGAGGCTGGATGAATAGGAGCCCGTGGAGGCTGGAGGAGGTCGACGGTGGATGAACAGTAGCTCGTGGAGGCTGGAGGGGGTCGATGGTGGAGATGAACAATATCCCGTGGAGTCCCGTTTTGCGGTACGCTACACCCCTCCCGATGAACAGGACCCCCGTTTCGACCGTAGCGCTCCAACACAAGTCCATTTCCTCCGTTTTGCGGTATGCCACACCCCTCCCGATCAATAGGACCCCCGTTTCGACCGTAGGAGGTCCGTTTCCTCCATTTTGTGGTACGCCACACCCCTCCCGATCAACAGGACCCTCGTTTCGACCGTAGGAGGTCCGTTTCCTCCGTTTTGCGGTACGCCACACCCCTCCCGATCAACAGGACCCCCGTTTCGACCTAGGAGGTCTGTTTCCTCCGTTGTGCGGTATGCCAGGCCTTGTTTCCATCGCCTCTTCCGTCCAAGCCCTCCCGATGAACACGACCACGCATTCCGTTCCGACCCAGCCGCATTGCCTCCCGATGAACACGACGCATTCCGCTGCCTCCCCATGAACACGACGACGACGTTGTTTCTCCGTTCCGATCCAGCCATGTACACGAGCCCTCGCCGTACGTATGCGCAAGTAGGCGTTCGAGACCCCGCCCGTATGTACACATACGTGGCCGTATTTTCTTTCTTGCACCCTGGCCGCCTCTACTAAGACATGTGCACGCCTCTACATCCACCAGTATATATGTATGTACACGTTCGCGACCAGAATGACAACACCACGTACGCTTCGACCAGGTGGGTCCCGACTGTCAGGCACTTTCTTGCCTGCGAAGATATAGCTGGTGGGTCCCAGCAGTCAGGGGGTGAATCATTTTTTTTGCCCGGACGCACTTCCTTGCGTGCGAAGATGTAGCTGGTGGGTCCAGCAGTCGGGGGGCTGGTGGGTCCCAGCAGTCAGGGGGGCGAATCGTTTTGGTTTTTTTGCCCAGACACACTTCCTTGCGTGCGAAGATGTAGCTGGTGGGTCCCAGCAGTCAGGGGGGCGAATCGTTTTTTGCCCGGACGCACTTCCTTGCGTGTGAAGGTGTAGCTGGTGGGTCCTAGCAGTTAGGGGGAAACGCTTTTTTTGCGAAATACGGTGGCCTGTCCCGTGGGTCCCTGCTATTAGGTGGAGGAATCATTATTTTCCGTATAATAAGGAGGCACTTCCTTGCTGCCGCCGTGGACCCAGCTGTCAGCCTCTCCACGTACAGTCCACGTCCGATGGAAGTCGTTCCTTGACCACGTTGACCACGCCGCGCCGAGAGCACCAGGGCAGTGGACGACGGCGAGGCCTAGGAAGGGGACGACACGGAGGCAGGGAAGACTCGGCAGTTGTTTCCCACGCGGAGGGGAGTACGACTATACGAGGGTTTACTGGTTCATCTGCCGTCGCCGGAGAATAACAGCAGGTGTGGGTGAGTAGAGGGATGGCTAGGCCAGCGATGGGAGTATGGTCGGGCGGTGAGGCCTGCGCGGCAGCACAGCCGGCCGCGAGGAGGAGGGAGCAGGCAGTCCCGTCGGCGCTTGTTTGAGCGGCTGGAGCAGGAAGAGCAGAGATTGAAGAAGCACGACGGCCGTTGGATGGACATCCAACAGTCAGTGCTTGTGCGTCAACCTTTTTTTAGGAAAGCCTCAAATCTGTGGAAAACAGCATACAACCCATCTGCCATTATTTCTAATAATTTATAGCCCATTTGCTAATTCTTAAGGTTTTTTTGGAGCCCATATTCTTTTTGTTAGCATTGCAGCCCATATTGTGGCAACAGTTAAAAAATTATACGAAATTTTGCATATTTCGGTGCGGTCCGAACTGTTTTTAATCCCAAAATTTCGACTCACATTCAAACTGATTTTAAAAATAAATGTATATCAATATAAAATCCAACAAATTCTCCACGCATAAAAATTAATGTAATTTAAAATCTTGAAATGAAAAAAAAGATATTTGAAACTAATTGCCGGTTTGATGTGTTTTAAAAATGTACAACCCATTTCTCATTACTGATGGGCCATTTTCTCGGCCAGCCGAATGAAAGCTCTCCTCGTCTTGAAAGATTTGCAGCCCAATAGGCCTGACAAAGCGACTTACTTGGCAAATCACAAAAAAACTGGGCTATGGCCGTGGACCCAGCTGTCAGCCTCTTCACGTACAGTACTCTTCCGATGGAAGTCGTTCCTTGACCACGTTGACCATGCCGCGCGGAGAGCACCACGGCGGTGGACGACGGCGAGGCCTAGGAAGGGGACGACGCGGCAGTGTAAGCCCGCACGGAGAGGACTACGAGGGTTCACTGGTTCGGCTGCGGTGTGAGGCTACCGTCGCTGCAGGGCCTGGCCAGCGGTGGGAATAGTAGGGGGCGGTGAGGCCTCTGAGGCAGCACAGCCGGCCAGGGGAGGCAGGAGCATGCGGCACGACCAGCGCTGCTTTGGGCGGCTGGAGCAAGAAGACCAGAGGTTGAAGAAGCACTACGGCCGTTGGATGGACATTGTACAGTCACTGGAGCTAGAATCGTTCATATTGACTAAGTTGACAAAACCCTTCGTCCCCGTCAACTTAGTAGGCCCACAAGTCAGCCTCCCAGCAAGGTGGGTCCCAGCTAGCCGGGGGAGTATTCATTTTTTGTGCGTAATAAGGAGGCACTTCCGGTGGGTCCGAGCTGACAGCGGGGGGGAACATTTTTTTCGCGAAATACGGTGGCCCGTCCGGTGGGTCCCAGTAGTCAGGGGGAAATGATTTTTTTTGCAAAATACCGGTGGCCCGTCCGGTGGGTCTGTGCTGTCAGGTGGAGGAATAATTATTTTCCGCGTAATAAGGAGGCACTTCCTTGCGGCTGCCATGGACCCAGCTGTCAGCCTCTGCATGTACAGTACTCTTCCAATGGAAGTCGGTCTTTGACCACATTGACCACGCTGCGTTGAGAGCACCAGGGCGGTGGACGACGGCGAGGACTAGGAAGGGGACGACTCGGAGTCGGGGAAGACGCAGCAGTGGATGCCCACGTGAAGAGGAGTACGAGGTTTCACTGGTTCGGCTGCGGTGTGAGGCTGCTGTCGCCGTAGATTAACAGGGGGTGTGGGTGAGTAGAGGGATGGCCTGGCCAGCGGTGGGAGTAGTAGGGGGCGGTGAGGCCTCCGCGGCATCACAGCCGGCCACGGGAGGCAGGAGCACGCGGCACGACCGGCGCTGGTTTGGGCGGCTGGAGGAAGAAGACCAGAGGTTGAAGAAGCACTACGGCCGTTGGATGAACATCGTACGGTAACAGGAGCTAGAATCGTTCATATTGACTAAGTTGACAAATCCCTCCATCCCTGTCAACTTGGTAGGCCCACAAGTCAGCCTCCCACTATGCTGGGCTCCAGCTGGCAGGGGGAATATTCATTTTTTTGTGCGTAATAAGGAGGCACTTCCTTGCGTGCGAAGATAGCTAGTGGGTCTGACATGTCAGCGGGGGGCACTTTATTTCGCAAAATACAGAGGCCCTTCCGGTGGGTCCCAGATGTCAGGTGGAGGAATCATTATTTTGCACGTGATAAGGAGGCATTTCCTTGTGTGCGTCCATGGACCCAGCTGTCAGCCTCTCCACGCACAGTCTACTTTCGATGGTGTCGTTTGTTGACCATGTTGACCACGCCACACCGAGCGCATCCAAGGTGGTGGACGACGGCGAGGCCCCGGACATCAACGAGCCGGAGATGGGAAGACGCGGGAGTAGAGTCACAGACGGAGAGGTGTACAAGGGTTAACTGGTTCTAGTGCGGTGTGGTTCGGCAGTGGGTGGAGAAGAACAGGAGGTGTGGAGGGGTGGAGGGATGGCCTGGCCAACGGTGGAGTAGTGCTTCATAGTGAAGCGTGCTAAGGAGAGCTGCTAGCAGCAGGAGGTGGGAGGTGGTCCCGGTGGCACTGGTGGAAGAAGACGAGAGATTGAAGATGGATGCCTGTCGTTGGATGTAAATCCAACGGCTAACATGTCAGAATCATTTGTTGACTAAATTGACAACGACTTGCATTGGCTTCGACCTATTGGCCCACATTTCAGCCTCCAAAAATGTGGCACGTATTCAACCCATTTTTTTCAGAATTTACAGTCTTTTTTGCGCGGTAGAATTTACAGTCAATTTGATATATTTTTTTTGAATTACAGCCATTAGCTGGGCTGGGTGAACAAATAATGTAGCGTCCATGCGGCCCGTTTATTTTATTTCCTAAAAAATTACAGGCCATTTGCACTTTCTCGAAATAGACGATTTTGCTGGGTTGATTCTAATTATAATGTTGGGTTGGGCCAGCAATGTTATCAAAAAATAAAAAGGGTTGAGCATTTTGTTATAAATATATTTAAATAATAAGTGATATTATTACATTCGTCCTTAAATCTTACCAAGCTTTTGTACACAATCACTAGGATTTTCGTGCCAAAACAATCCAGGATTTTATTTGTTAAGAAATTATTTTTATAAGTTAATAAGATGTGGGATATTGTTTTCTTACATATGTAAGTATCTGTTAAACATATGATGACAATAAAAATAATATATAATAACATATGAAATAATTTTTTTTAGAAAAATAGGGAGCATCTCCCCGGTTCCATTGCTGAGAACGAAACCACAACATATTCTGATACAGCAGCTCAAAGAGCAGTTCGAAAAGCAAAGGTAGAAAAGCTACAAACTAGGGGGGTGGATGAACAAGTTCTCTGAATAACACAAATCACCCGAGCGGTGCCAAAGGCAGAGCGGATAGAGCACTCAAATGACACAAGGAGGGTCCAGCGAAGCCTTCATGGTCTTCAGCCGAGGGGCCATGTCAGCCTGCGGCGACCAGTAAGCAAGCGGAGAGACCGGGCTAGAAGGCGTAGCATGGTGGATGTCCCTCTTTTTCGGCGCCAGGTGCCCATCATCTTCATCAGAGATCTTGAGACGAGCCCACGGGTCCAGCCCCAGAGCAGGTCGAACCTTGTTCAGCCACAAGTGATCGCCAACGGTTTCTGGAGGGATCTTGTTAGGGTTTCCACGAAGCTCATCAACTTGTCCTTGTCCGATCCGGAGGAGAGAATCGCCCAGTTCCTCACCATGTTCTTGATCAACCTCAAGACCTGCGGAATGGAAATCCAGGAGGTGTTACTGAAAATCATAGCATTTCTATATTTCCAGAGGCACCAAAGGACAGCTGAGCTAACAGTGTTTAAAACTGAGCACTTTTTGGTAGCAATCCAGAATCTGGCGACAGATTCGAAGGATGAGCCAATCTGACTAGAGAAATATTCCTCAATGTGGGCCCAGAGATGTTTAGCAACTATACATTCAAAAAATAGGTGAGAACAAGACTCTTGTTCCAAGCAGTAAACACAATCAAGGGGTTTGATTATGTGTCTCTTCCTAAGGTTATCCCTGGTCATCAATTTGTTTTTGGAGAGAAGCCAGAGAAATACATGAATTTTAGGGGGAACTCTCAATTTCCAGACAGCAGGGATAAACACGGGTTGAACCCCTCTAAAGTTGATAACATGATAGAGGGAGCTGGAGGAATACTTCCCCTTATTGTCCAGCTGCCAAATCAGGGCATCCGGCTCGGCAGTAAAGGTAATGCTTTTGTTAAAAAGAGTTTTAGGCATTGACCGTCCCAAACTTCATTGACACTTTTGTTAAGCTCATTGCGGACAGAGTAAATAGGCCAAAATTGGACTACTAGGGGGGATGTGCCAAACCAACTATCTTCCCAGAACCTGGTTCTGCTCCCATCCCCTATGTTCCATCTGTAGCCAAATTTCACAGCATGCATAATAGATTTTAATCCTTTCCAGAATCTAGAGGTCTTAGGGTTGGAGGAAGGGACAAAAATATTAGGTTTATTTCCTAGGTATTTATGGGCAATAAGAAGCTTCCAGGGTTTCAGGTCTTCCTCATAGAATCTTTTAATCCAAGACCCTAGAAGACAGATGATAATTTCTTGGAGGTTAGGTATGCCTAGGCCTCCAAAATCTTTTTTCATAGAGACTAGGGCCCAATTAGCAAGGTGTAGCTTCCTATTTCCCTCAAAATCATTCCACAAGAAATGATACATCTGAGAATTGATGAGGTTCACTACCCATTTAGGGAACTTGAAGAAGGAGAGGAGATACACTGGAATGCTAGCCAAACAAGCTTGTATGAGGATCAATCTACCTCTGTAAGAGAGAAGTTTGCCTCTCCACCCAGCAATCCTTTTAATGATTTTATCCAGAAGGGGTTGGATATCCTCTCTCCTCAGTTTATCATAGTGGAGAGGGATACCTAGGTACTTAATGGGGAAGTTACCTTTATAACAGACTAGAATAGAGAGGAAGTCAGCTAACTCCTGATCATCCATGTTGATAGGGATGAGTTCACTTTTAGAGTAGTTGATTCCCATGCCCGAGACTTGTTCAAACCAGGTTAGAACAGTTTTCAGATTGCTAGCATGTGTGGAGTCATTGTCTAAGAAAAGGATGGTATCATCTGCATATTGAAGGCAGATGATGCCACCAGGGCAGACCTCAGGACAGAGCCCTGCAATCAGACTATGATCAGCAGCTTTGTAGACATGTGGGAGATGTGGGAGATGTGGGAGATGCATCTTGTACATTTTCCTGTCTTCCAGCCATTCCCCCGTGGATATGGCCGGCGACTCCATGGGGCGCGCGAGCGGACTTGCTGAGGGGGGCAGGCGCGCCCGGAGTCAGGAGGCGGGGGGTGGCGGCGAGATCTATTTTCCAATTACTCCCTCCTTTTCGGTTTATAGGGCTCAATTCAAAAATCTCGCCAACCAAGGTAGATGATGAATGGTGGAATACTTTTTGTAGTTTGCAAAAGCACCTAATTAATGCACTTGTTTTCCTCAAAAAATTGTGTTTATCAATGCATAAATTGCAATGCATGCATGCATAAAGTACATGCATTGGTCAATTTTCTCTTAATACTTGCATGCAATGATTTAATGCACCTTGGAATCTGAACATGTGATGGAAAACAACCAAATTGAGCCTCATAAAATTGAAAAGTTAAAATTTTGAGATAAGCCCTATAAACCGAAAAGGAGGGAGTATGTGAACTAAACAGTCAACATATAAAATAATTTAAATATATATAATATAGTTAGAAGGGAAACATAAGTTGGACCTGGCGTTCCTATTCTTATATAGAAAAATAGAACATACCTCTGCGTTTTCTTCAAAAAAATACATAAATTGGGCTGCCAAAAATAAAACCTCGGATGGGAGGTCCATAGGCCGGTTGATACATGACGGCCCTAAGAAAATACAAACAGGCCTATGGACCTCCCATCCGAGGTCGTGGGCTGCGCATGTTAAAAATGAAAGCCTAGACGGGGCAGCCCAAAACCACGTCCAACACTTGCCAAAACTTCGTCCCTCGTTTTCTCTGTGTTTCGCACACTCGACATTGTGTGGGCATTTTGACTGTGCATCATATGAAGATGTGCTATGCATGAATGCTGATCAGCATGCTGTTAACTGGCTGGTAGTTCCATTTTCGACCATGAATAAAACTTCCAACATGATGTTAACCCTGTTTGAAAAGGCCGTGTTAATATAAATGCTCTGCCTCTGAAAGTTGCAGTTTCTTATCTGAAACTGAACTTGCAGTTTCTAATCTAAAACTGAAACTTGCAGTTTCTTCTCTGAGAATCACATTGTCTGCACTTTTATACTCCTACGAAACTACATTTTTAAGTGCTAAAAATAGATCTCTGGAATTCATAAAATACTTCATATGCTCAATACTGCAACTCTGAAATTCAAAAGACATTCATATCTGAAAGTACTCTCAAAATACACAACACAAAACATAATTCACAACCTGCAAATACTGACAACCCTAAGCTCCTCCTGACAATTCACAACCTGCCCGACTATTGGGCTAGGGGGGGGGACAGCCCCCTCCTATTCCTCGGCGGCAGACAGCCGCCCCGTGAGATGATGTGAATGCCGAGGGAGACGATGGCAGGGAAGCGTCGTCGGGCCAACTGCTTTTCTCCTCTTGCAGTTGGGTTCGGTCGACGAAGACTCCACCGGCTCGCTCTGGCAGGACACCCTCACAAACAGCACCCTGTAGATGCTGGATCCTTCAATCTCTGGTGGATGCTCCATCTGGGATCGATACTCCCACCACCGCTCCCTCACGATCGGATTCGGTGAATCTGTTTGCTCCATGGCCCGGAGGAGCAGCTCTATGTACTCCGGCGCGGCTCCTTTGGGAGTATCACCGCCTTTTCGCTCTGTTGCAGATATTTGGCCATGGATGTCGCCGTCGCCGCTAGTTGGTCCTTGTTGTCAAACCAAGACTGTATCTCCAACATCATAGCTAGCTTCACAGGGTCGCCGTCTGCGATCCTCACGTATCGGTTGTACTCCTCCATCGATCTACTTCTCCACAGCACCTTCACTCACCGGTGGTGGTTTTTGAATGGAAGAGGAGAGGAGCAGCGCTGGTTTTGGATTAGAATGGGAGAGGAGCGATGCTGGTTTTGGACTGGAATAGGAGAGGAGGGGCGGTGGTTTTGAAATGGAAGAGGAGAGGAGCGGCGCTGCATTTAGATTGGAACAGGAGAGGAGCAGCGGCGGTTTAAGAGTAGAAGAGCGGAAGAGCGGTGCTGGTCTTGGAAGTATTTTTTTGTTGTTTCGCGTATTTTGGGTCAAAGTTTGACCACGTACTGTATTTGACAAGCAAAATGTGAATGCATGTCACCAAAAATTGTACCGTTTGGTTCGTATCTGAATGTTCTTTCAAATAATACTCCCTCCATTTTTATACAAGGCCACAAACTCATATTACAGGTACCAAGGTAAAAATCAATGCTATGTTTAAGTCAATGTTGCTAGCTAGCTTGTCACCTTGATTGTCGTGTTAATTAATGTGGTTTTTCTCTCCCAAGCACAACAAGCCAACCATCTTACTCCTCATTGGTTGATTAACGTTGGGAATGCAAGCTAACCTTCTCACTCCCGCATGCACACAAGGGATATTAATGTCCTCGGGTGCTAGTACGAGGCAAACGCCATCAATTTTGCCTCGATTAATGTTAGTGGATTTGTATAGTTGCAAATTGTAATTTTGATAGTGGCCTTGTATACAACGTATAACATATATTTTATGTGCGAAAATCATGGTCAATTATGACCCAAAATAAAAGGGAGACTAGTTAATGCGGGGTCGCTTTCTTAATTGAAGGGTAAATTGATTTTTATTTTGATCCAGTCAGAGCGCGCCGGCCCTCTCGTCCAATCCTAAATCGCTGTCGCACGCTCCTCTCCCTCTTCTCCATTGCAAAACCACCTCCTCTCCTCTCCATCATTTCCATTCCAAAACCACCGTCTCGCCTCTCCCTCTTCTCTATTGCAAGACCACCGTGTCTCCTCCGTTTTCTAGACGCTTTGCTCCATGGCGCGGGCGCAATCCATGGATACAAATTAGTATATTGTATACTATTTAAAAGTCGAGGGCGGGGTTTTTCCTGCGCGGTAGGCGGCGGGGCAGTTCCGCCTAGTCGGTTTGACAAAGACGCGAGAAGATGAGGGAGTAGGCTGCTGCAAACCTAGGGATGTGTGATTTGACAGTGAGTTACTGCTGGACAGGTGGGGCCCCGTGATTTGACTTGCCATTATCATTTTAACTGCGGTGCTATGACCGGCGTGAGTCTCCCAGATTCCTGACCACCTCCATATAGGTGCCTCTCCCAATGCTCCACCATGTAGTAGAGGCTGGCTCTTGCATGAGAGCCCACTTCTCCACTTTTTCCTTGCCTCTCTTTCCTCCACATATGCCAAAATGCCATGTAAATCGCACTATTGTACTTACTTTTACTTGCTCCTACAGCTGCTTAAGCTTGCCACATAGGCATAACGTCTGATGTGGCAAGTTAATCAAGAAGAGAGAGACTAGTTTGGTGACCCAAGGAAGAAACGGTGCTAAGCGCGCGTACCTAGGTGAAAAGATAATTTTGAGTCTATAGCTAATTAAATGAAGCAAACTTAGCAACACCATTTCATTGGAAGAGGTCACTCCTTGGCAAATGCAATAAATACACGCGCTTACTAGCACCGTTTCTTCCTTGAGTATGAAGAAAGAGATAGAGAGGAGTAACAAAAAATACACTTATAGCCAACCTTGTTGTAGTATGAGTGACTAAGTGATGACTATGTATGACATGCCAACATCAGATAGCCTAACACACCATGTTAAATCTCCAAGGGTGCGACCGCGCGAGCGACGCGACGGTCGTGGTAGGCGCGACCATGATATGGGTTGCTGGCAGCCCTTCGATCTGAGATCAAACGGTCGCATGCTAAGTTGCTGAAAATTTGCAGAATAACCCTCCAGGATAGGATATTCACCCATAGGTCTAGAATCACGCCATGCAACCGTTCGATCTCAGATCCAAGGGCTCTCGGAAGCCCGTATCATGGGAGAATGGAAAGCCACTACCCTGCCGTTCGCACGCTGGCAGTTCGCTCCTACTCGTCCCCGCACGTCCTTCAATACTACGGCGGTTCGCTCCTAATCGTCCCATCCATTCACATTACGGCAGTTCCACTAATCCTAACCCTCCTCCCAAATCAATGGCGTCCCAAATCTCCATGATTGGCGGTGAGTACAAGGTTAGAACCATCACCGACGATGAGTTTGACGTCATCTACACCATTTCTTCCGCGACGGTGAAAGGATGCCTTTCTCGCTTCAGACGCATGTTCAAAAACTCAGATGATGAGTGGGTCACTAGGCTAGATGTTGAGTACACCACAGTCCTGGGACGAGAGAAGGATCTAAAGGACGAAGAGAGGAAGAAGCCCGGCGTGATCCAGGTTTGCGTGCATGACTTATGCTTGGTCTACCACATATGCCATGCCGACGTTGAGTGCCAGGATTTTAAGGACTTCCTCGGGAGCAACCTAGTCAAATTTGTTACTGTAGACTTTGGTAACGACAAAGAAATCCTGGGTCGGATAGGCCTCGTTGTAGGCAACCCCTTCGACCTCCAGAAGAATCGGCTGGTGCCCTCTCGTTAGCCTTCAATGTTGACCCTGGCAGGAGCCATGGTTCATCCTTCGTACAGTAAACTGGTGAAACCTCCATACACGTTTCATCGTCATGCATGGCAGCAGAATGTACTAGATATATACCACATCCAGTACGCTGCAATGGATGGCTACCTTTGCTTCAATATCTACAAGGGCTGGATGAAGAGCAGCAGCCAAGTGTGCGGTTCAAGCAAAGAAGTATCGGCCAAGAGGAAGAGGGACAAGGACGAAGTCGAGGATGTGGACAAGGACTCCAAGTAAGGTGGCAGTGTCATTGCTCATGGTGGTTCTAATGCAGTGTCTATCGGAACAGTTGCAAAGTTTAATTTCAGGTGTGCTTAATTTAATTTGAGGGGTGTGTTGTGCTGAGCCCCCAGCAGAACTATGTTATGTTTCTTCTCGTTACTTTAACTCTTCAGTACGTACATACTAGTATTTCTTACATTTCATCTTTTAGTTGGTATAGTACTACCACTCGTTTCTTCACATTATATACGTACAATATATATGGCCAACATCATATAGCCAGCAGTTTAGTTGTCAAAGAATTTCAGGGTGCTTAGTTTTGTCAAAGAATTCCAGGATGCTTAGAGGGTGCTTGGATCCAAGGGACTTATTTTAGTCTGACTAAAAATAGTCTCTTTAAGAGGCTAAAGTTCCAAGCACCCCTGACTAAAGAGGGGCTAAAACTAGTCTTGAGACTAAATTTTTTTAGTCAGGGGTACCCCTACTAAAATGTGGATTAGTCCTCTCTCTACTCATTTAACTCCTCTCCTTTAACACAGGCGAGTTCTGCATTGGAGGGTTTGGAGGATAACAAATGCTCATTAACTTGATTTTAGCCTTTTTAGTATTTGGATCCAAGCATGGGTGAGGCTAGCATGTTTTAGTCCCACTACTTTTAGTCATGGGACTAAAATGTATCCAAGCACCCTCTTAGTTTTATTTGAGGGATGGGTTGTGCTGGACACCATTATTGTGACTAGCCTTTTTAATAGTACTATATGCATAATTTGGCGACGAGCGCTCTCTATATGTACCACCTTTTTTTTAATTTCAAGTTTTGCTCCATGGCGCAATCCATCGATACTACTGTTGTACAAAAGTATACATTTTTTAAAAGGCTAGAGGGCGGGGCAGTCTAGCTTGGTCGGTTTCACGAGAGCGAGGGCCTTTGTGATTTGACGGCTCATTACTGCTGGAAGGCGAGGCCTTGTGATTTGACTGCTCGTATAAATGCACCGACGACCTGATCGAGGAGGAGCAAAGAACCATGCGGTATACTCAAGTTTTCCACTAGAGTAGTACTGCGACGGAGGAGCATGAAACACGGCAGCCCAGTGCCATATGGCGATACAAATGATCTAATTTTCTAGTCATCTCATTGTTAGCATTGTTCTATTCATTTCCTCAAAAAAAACATTGTTCTATTCATGCCTCGCAGAGAACGTGACATGTGCGGCGAAACACCCGAAGCAAAAGATGAAACACATGAGCAAAAGAAGAAGGAAGATTATCACCCCAAATGATCTAATTCGCCGCGGAGTTGAACTGCTTCTTCATCGCCTGCACGACCTCCATCTCCTTGCGCGTCTCCTCCGCCATCTTCATCATTGTGTCCATGATGCGGCATTTCTCGACGCGAGCCTTCATCATCTATTCCACGGCCATATTACGTACCTTGACAGCATCCAGGTGCTCGATGCGGAGCTTCGCCAACTCTTCCTTCTGTTCCATGGCGAGGGCCTGCAGCATCTTCATCGAGGAACTACTATTCTCATGTAGCTTCTTCCAGCTGGCGTTCTTCTCCTTCAACAGGTCGATCTCGTGGCAGAGCTTCGCATTGTCCTCCTAAAGTCGCAGGATTTTTCCGGTCGCCTTCTTCTCCGAGGCAATGCTCTTCTTCAGCAGCATCACCAAGCCGGCGGTCAACTCCCCCTGCTGATTGAGCTCAGCGGGCATGTCGTTGAGGCTCTCCTTCAGCAACTCCATCAATCCTTGGATGAACTCCTTCTGCTTATTGAGCTAATCGGGCATGCCGTCGAGGGATAACGACTCCAGCTCCATCGGCTCGGCATGTTCGCCTCCGCGGCTAGGGCGCTCCTGGGAGCCATCGCCTGCCCGTGAGAGATCTTTCGAGGTCTCTGCGTGGTGGCGAGCCCTCTCTTTTTTTTCCGCAGCCTTGGTTGCCGCTCCCTTGTTACGAGTAGTTCTCGACCTAGAGCTCCGCTCACCGGCCATGGCAACGATGGACGAAGAAGAAGCACTTATGAGGAGGAAAGGTAGAGTGATTTTCGGTTAGGTAGTTCCCCTTTTTATAACCTAAGTACTAGCACTAGTACTAATACCTGCATAGTGGGAACACGTTCAGGTTTGGTACGTACTACTAGTAGGTGTGAGCAGGCTTTCAAATGTGATGGGAACAAGGTAAAGATTAATTGATGGTTTTGGTCAACGAATCCCGATGAGTTTAGCGGAACATAAATTTCAAGTACTACACTGCTCAAATGCGTAAATATTGAGTAGTATGTTACTGTCAAAAATTGGCACAAAATACAAAGGAGACCAATGGAAGTACTACTAGCAACCCACAATTTAACTACTCGCATGCACGCAGTGGAGTAATAATGTCTTTCTTCCGCCCTCACGTCCACTCAATTTGCATGCGCTGTATTAATCGACCATCAATGAAGTGAATGACTTTACACGCATCAAATTATCACATGGGGTGGATCTTGGTACAAAATTGCGTCCGCCCGTGTACCCGCGTGTGCATGCGAGGAATGAGTGTGTGCATGGCGTGCGTGCACATCGTTCCTTCGTGCATGTACCGCCAGTATGGCTCAGGGAGGACGAGTACATTATTCTGGAACCAGGAGCACGTCACTGTGATCAATCCACGCAAGGAGGTCGCGACAACGCCTACACATGTGCCACGTGGCTTCATGAACTATAAGAGAGACACTGTGTAGCGTGCCACTGGTATTCTAGTTTACGTGTTTTGCACAAACTCGAAATACTAGTAAGGTACACGTGCATTGCATGCATCGGATTTTTCAACCAAATTATGAATAAATACCACACTATAGCATGTAAGCTCTGAGTCATATATGCCTGATGTAGCCCTTCGTTTAATTCTTATAGTTCATCTCATTCAAAATCAATTAGTTTTTATAAAAAAGCTAAGAACGCGGGAATAGGAAAAACATGGGATTATAGTGGAATGTCGTCTTGAATCCTACAGGATAGTAGAGTGTTTGATTGTGCATAGAAAAAACGCACAATTCTTTCAAAGAGGTTTGAGTGGATGGGATGTTTCCTATGAAATCTAGTGCAAATGAATCATATGGAAAAATTCATATGGTTTACAATCCTACGAATCAAACAACCAAGATAGGAAAAATTCCTAATGATTAGAATCCTCCAAAATTCCTTTGAGAATCCTTTGAATCAAAGAAGCCCTTAATATATTTTATGATTCATGGAATTGTGCTTGTAAAGCATAAAGTAAAAACAAATAATGGCAATTCAACTAGAAAAAAAAGTTTGGGCAGTTATGATACGGAAGAATCTAGAACAAAAGAGAACCACTGTTGTTTTGAGGTTTGTGCATTATGCTTAAGTTCAACCATGGAGTCTGCTAGATTGTACATGTGGCAAAACCCGGTGGGTGGGCTAGAAGATGGTGCGAGGGGCCGAGTGGAGGGAGACTATGAAGGAATGCACAAGTGGAGATCGATATTTAGAGAGAGGGGGCGAACACGTGCGCTGATGCGCGCAGTGGCGGAGTCATGAAAAATAAATGAGCTAGGGGGCCAAGCATTGCTAATCCTTTACGAGGAGGGTCAATTCATGAACATAAACCATTTTTAGCAGCAATTGTCTAATGATCACATTCATATTAGCCTTGATATATAGTGATGTTAGGGGGGAGGGGGTAGGGCCCTTACTGCCCCCTGTCTTCGCCATTGTGCACGCATCTGAGAGATGAAGAGGAAGGCATGGATAATGAGAGGGGGACGTTGGATACATAATTAATGTGGGTGTATTAGCTATATATGTTAATCCTATATAGAGAGATATAGATTGATCGATGTGGACGTGGGAAAGAGGGTGAGACCTCACTGGATATATCGATTGATCGATTTGTGTGGAAAACTATGAAAGACCTAGCTATATACACACATACATAGAGGAACATTGATCGTTGCGCATGCACGCGTGAGAGATAAAGAATGCCCGATATGATGGAGAGGGGGATGTGTGTTGGTGTGTGCCTTCATGGGAGACCGACCTGAAGAAAAAGATTGCATGCGTGCGATGGATAATGCCGACTGGTAGTGTATGTGCATGCATGCACGAGAGAAAGTTAGTGGTACAATTATAAAGAGAAGACTACTATGTGGGTGTAAAAGAATAGCTGAATAGGTGAGGTCACAATCAATGTAAAGTTGAATTCAAATATTTGAATAAGAGATCTTGATGTTTGAAACCCATGCATGCATGAATATAACGGAGATCTGCGCGGTGTGGTTTGGAAATGAGCATGTTGTAATGTATACACATTGAACAAGGTCAAACTGATTTGAATTTGAGATGCCGATGGCACACATCATTTGGCCACGTCGCATCCGTGCATGGACACACTATTCTATTTGGAGATGATGGGCGGCTTTTGCATCACATATCTATATCTATACCCCTATATATATTATATTTTTTTTATTGTGTGCGGGTAACTTTAACTTTGAAGGATGGTCGTTGGATGAGGCGAATCCGATGGTCCAAAGATGGCAAATTTGAGCACTACTGGCCGTTGGATATCATCTAGATTCCACCAGATTTCGCCACATGTATAATCTAGAAGACTCCATGGTTGAACTTAAGCATAATGCACAAACATCAAAACAAAGCACTTCTTATTTGTTTTAGAATCTTCCGTATCAGAATTGCCCAAATGTTTTTCTACATGATTTGCCATTATTTGTTTTTACTTTATGTCTTACGACGCACAATTCCATGAATCTTAAAATAGATTAGCTTTCTTATAAAAACTAGATGATTTTGAATGAAATGAACTATAAGAATTAAACGAACATCTACACCATGCATATATGACTCAAAGCTTGCATGCTATAATATGGTATTTGTTCATAATTTGGTTGCAAAATCTCATGCGTGCAATGCACGTGTACCTTACTCTAGTCTAAATGGTGTTTGTGTGTGTTGTGCGTGTTGAGGTGCAAATTGTCTTTTTTTGGGTACAGTTAAGCTTGTTCTTCCGAAATTTCAAGACACACCTTGTTATACCAAAAATTCAAGCTAGCATCTCTGTCTATCGTGCTGCGAAACTCCCGCCTCTTCAACCCGCGCCTTGTTAGCTCGAAATATTTAAGATATATCTTTGTCTTGTTGTGCTACGACAACTCCCTCCATGTCAACCCGCGCCTTGCTATTCCGAAATTACAACGCGCGCGAAAACTCCCACCTCCTGTGAAATCCAGACACGTGAAATGCCCGTGGTACCCCTGAACCGAAAGAACCGCCTCAAATCGGTGGGGGTACTTTCGTAACTTACCCACATTTCGGACAAGCGCGTCTCTAAGCCATGGTTCCCCACTGCCATCCCATCCGCCCACCCATTCGTACACCGAGGCCGCGAAAACCCGTGACGAAACCCCACACCCTGCTCCGTCCGCCACCCAGTCGGAGCCTCTTCCCCGACGATGTCGTCCACAGCAACACCTCGACGTCCCTCATCCACCGTACCGGATGAGGATCCGTCGTTGATCTCATCGTCTCGCCGGTTCAGCCACCCCGTCCTCCACCTCCAAGGAGCTACCCTGACATTCCCCTTGTCTTTCGTGCTACCTCCATTCCCACACCGCCGTCTTCACCTGCACCATCGGAAGAGCATCATCATCACCGTTTCCTCCGATGAAGCTGCGGCCTAATTGGTGCCACCAAAGAGGTTGTACACTAATCGCCGCATTTTCTTCTTGATTCGATCTCACGGTGCTGCCGGCGCTCGGTCCCGAGCCAACACGGCGCGGCTCCATCCACGGCAGCGTCGTCGGCCACTTCCTCCACGGCGTCGCTCCCTCGGCGGCGACGTCCACATCAGTAGGACCTGGTGTTGCTTTAGCTCTCGCTCGCGCTGCTGCTCTGCTCTTGCTCTCGGTCCCCTGCCTGGTCTGCTCTTGCTATTGCTCTTGCTCACGCTGCTGCTCTCGCTCTTGCTCTTGCTTGCGATGCTGCTCCGATTTAGCTACACTTCAGTGGACTGAATCGACTTTTGGGTCAGTCGATTTTCAGGTGGTGGGGGGCTCGCTGGGGTGAAGGAAGAACCAGTCGCAGTGGGGAGGGGGCTCGCCGGAGTGATACCCCACTATCTATCTTAGGGTTCAGGATGGGCGCGGTGGTCGCGGACGGTGGCGGGGCGTTGGCGGGGCGGTGGCATGGGGATCGCAGGAGAAAAAGCTCGGCATGGGGTGGCCCAGAGGGATGGCTGGGGCGGCGGCGGACCGGCGGTAGGGAGTGTTTTCGGGGCGGGCGGGGCAGCGCACCGCCGGCCGCGGGCGGCGGGGGGCTGCTATTTGGCTGGCTCAGGGGGGCAGAGGTTGAAGATGAACAGCTGGCCCTTGATTTCGTATCCAACGGATGCAAAATCGACTGACCCAAGATGAAAAAGTCAGTCGACCGACGTGTAGCCTCACCTTGCTAGTGTGTTCAGTTTCGACGGCAAAATTCAGTTTCGACAGCAAAATTCAGTTTCGACAGTTAAGTTCAGTTTCGACAGTTAAGTTCAGTTTTGACAGTTAAGTTTAGAGATGAGCGGCTGATGTATTTTACATCTAGCACTTTGTGGTTATGTATTTTACGTCATGTATTGGAGATGCTATTAGAATTCCACTCAGGTTAACGTTGTTCGTTGTCTCTCTTGTCCTGCTTCAGCCTCGGCGTCGTACAACTCACCGGAGCTGCTCCAACGACGAAACCCTCCATCATAGCGGAGCAGTACCTCGGCCTCCATATCCAGACGCCTAAGATCTTCCCCTCCTCCGACAGCCAAGTCAGCCGGAGCATCCTCACCGGCCAACCCAATCACGCTGAGATTGACATGGCTTCGCCAAAGAGGTTCTACACTTGTTGCATCTCTTTTTTACTCTACATGTTATATATATTGTCCACTGAGCACTCGTGGTAACGGGAAATACGATTATTTTATCCTACTATATGACAAGCAGTGAGGTACCAGGCAACTTAGCTATCTGTGATGGACTCTCTTGAACGCCATCATTATTTATCTCTGCGTGTTTCAGCTGTGCATTTGTCGATGGGCCTGGGAGTTGAGCTAGTATGGTAGTGGCCTGGGTCCAAAGTAATAGAAGTAGCACAAAAACATTTTTTTAGTGTAGGATTTTCCTTGCTCAAGCCTGCCTACTAGAATCGCCAGTGCTTGAAAGGAAAAGTGAATGAAAAACATCGGAATTGGAAAGTTTCCTATGGTACTACTTTTCATGAATTTGGTGCAAAGGAAAACTGTAGGATTTGTTCCTTTAGTGTCTCCTTGAAAGAAAAATCGTAGGAATTCTAATTTCCACTTCTCCTCCTTTTCATATTCCTATTCATCAAGCACAAGACTAAGAGATAGTAGCATAATAGCATTATAACCGTACATTTTCTTGTGGTTTGACTTAATCTCACCATGCTTTTTTGCATCTTGTGATCTTCCAATTGTTGTGAATAAAACACCCAGATTGGCAGAAATCGTGTGTTTTTAAATTCTCTGTTTTGCGCGTGCATTCCTATCCTATTCCTGTCTATTTCTTATCCCTGCATTGTTAGAATCCTCAAATTCAAACAAGCCCTTACTCAATTACTTCTGTTACAGATATGTGTCAAAGAAAACCTTGTGTGGTTTGTCCTGCTCCTGCGGCGCTGTGTTCCACCCCAGCTCAGCTGCTCCAACGACGGAAGGGTTCACCACAACAGGGATCTGCTCTCCAGACCGACTTTCACCGCCTCAGATCTTCTTCCCCGCCGCCGGCAGCCACGACAACTGCATTACCATCATCAATTGAGCAGATGACCTTGAGGACTACACGGGTCCGCAAGAGAGGTCGCACTCTTTCGTGTCTGCTTATGTTATGCGTCGCTTAATATGATGACATGCTACATTATCGTCGTGTTCACCTATTAGACTCCGAGTCAGTTCCAAACTAATGTTGAAACTTGAGTTTTTAAATGGTTGTGGGGTACATATTGGGGAAGCAATCAGTACTATCTGTCTACTATCTGGTTAATCTCCGGTGTCTACTATGAGTTTCATGTTGGGTGCAAACAAACATTAAAGGAGCCATTATCTGTATTTTTTAACTAAAGCTATTATCTGCCTGCTATCATTGGTTTTGGGTCTATCCACAGTTTGCTACCATCACTCTAGATTTGTGCATGCACTCCTTACATAATCTCACTATGTTTTATTCCTATGCATGCCAGTTATTGTACACAACAGAACTGATCATGTAGAGCAAAAGAGACGAGCCTTGCGTGGCAATAAAATTTCATGCAGACGTTGTTCCATGGTGGGCGCAAAGGCAGCCCCCCTCCACCCATTTCGGATGTAATCAAGAGGAAGATAACTGTTATGAGGGGGATTCAGAAGGAGAAGACCACTCCTATTTACCCCATGAGGTCTTCGCTCTAACTTGGCATGCTGATGTTGGTAATATCATGCATATGGTGCCTTGCATTGCTTAATGTATACATTAAAGATGTCATCTGCTTAGTTTAGACATGCTTTGTGTCAATGCCATCTGTTTAGTTTCTTTCTCGTATATGTGAATCATGCAATGCCATCTTGTCTAGCCAAGCATCATATATGTGAATTTTTCAATGCCTCCCTGGTTAGCCAGTCATCTTATATGTGAATTATATCATGCCATCATTTTTTTATTACATGTTAAATTTGTTAACAATTTTAGTACATTCAATTACTCTTCTATGCATCAGCCATTTGGCACGTTCATGGAAAAATCTGGAGTGGAAACAAGGTCTTCAGAGTAGACAATGCTATCTGACGAAGCACATGTCTTGCTGGTTACCGACAGCTCCGCAGAGGAGGATTCAAAGACAGATGACCAGTCATATCCCCCCCAGGTGCATGCCCTAACTTGGCAGGGTTATGTTACTCATATCGTGCGTATGGTATCTTGCATTGCTATGTCATTTTCTTAGTTTAGACATGCTTTGTGTGAATGCCACCTGTTTAGTGTCTAATTACTATATATGTGAATTATGCAATGCCATCTTCTTGCAAGACATTATATATGTGAATTATGCAATGTTATCTTGTTGCAAGGCATTATGTATGTGAATTATGTAATGCCATGCTGTTTAGGCAAGCGTCATATATCTAAATTATATCATGCCATCCTTTTTTGTATTTCTCATTGCTTTTGTCGACAATGTTTGTGTATTCAACTACTCTTCCTATGCATCAGCCATTTGAATTGGTGATGGAGAAATCTGGAGTGAAAACAAGGTCTTCAGAGCAGACAATGCTACCTGCTGAAGCAGATATCTTGCTGGTTACAGATAGCTCTTCAGAGGAGGATTCAGAGGCAGATGACCAGTCCTATTATCCCCCTGAGGTGTATGCTCAAACTTGGCAGGGTTATATTACTCATATAATGCATATGTTGTATTACAATGCTTAGTTTTTACATCATATACACAATATTGAATGCCATCTCCTTAGTTGACACATCATATATGCAATTGCCCTCTGCTCACTTCCTTAGTATAGTAAATCATATATTTGAATTATGTCATGCTATGATGTTTACATAGACAGCATGTATCTAAATTATGGCATGCCAACCCATTTTCTAAAGACATAATATAGTTATATCATCTCATCCTGTTTACATAGTCATCATATTTAAATTATGTCATTCTATCCGTGAATTATATCATGCCATCATGTTTCCATCGACGGCATGTTTGTGATTTATGGCATGCCAACCACTTTAATAGACACATCGTATAGTTATATCATGTCATCCTGTTTACATAGTCATCATATTTTGAAGTATGTCATTCTATCCTGTTTAGTTAGCCATCATACATGTGAAATTGTGTCATGCTATCATGTTTAATTAGACATCATATATGTGAAATTATGTCCCGCGATTCTGTTTGCTTAGACAACATAAATGTGAATTATTTCATGCCCTATTTTCTTCCCTACTATCCATTGCACCTGTCTATCTTACAATGTCTGTACATTCAATTACTTTTCTTGTTTATCAGCCATATCAATTGGAGGGAGTGATGGCAGTATCTGTGGGAGTAAAAACACGGTCTTCAGAAAAGATCGTGCTACGTGTCGATGCAGGTAGAACCACGGTTGTACTTGCCCAAGAACCAGCCCCACCACACATAACCCACACTCATGCAGATTGTACCCCTACCCAGTTGGACAGAGAACTAGCTACACCCCTTCTAACCCCAACCCCAGCAGATAGACACCCAGTTCCCGTTGACACAGCACCGTCTCCACCACAGAGCACCCAAACACGAGCAGTTAGTAAGGCAACTGCAGTGCCCAAATCACGAGGACCACCACTCCGAACCCAAAGTCAACGCTTAAAGCGGAAGAAGAATTGTTCTCAGGTCAGGTTCCGTAGCTATGGTTCATACTACTTTGCTCTTGCATCACTGTATTTACTGATACCAACTAATTTCCAATTTTAAGGATGCAATTGAAACTCCAATGGCGCAACAGGTATGTTTTAAACTTGTTTCTTCAACGTGTTTGGCTGTTTGCTGTTGTAACTTGCTCTATGTTGATTTCAGTTTCAATTGAATAAAAAGTTATGTTCTCATGCCATGCACATTACAAGTGTTGTTATTGCTGTGTAGTTTCCCACACTTATATTCTGTCTATGCTGCTTTGTCTTAAATAGATATGATTCGAACTGTATCTATCTTGATTTGGCAACATAAACTAGAATGATATAGACCATACAGTGACCATACTACATAGATGTATGTTTGTTTCATGTTGTTATCCTGTCCACCTTACTACTGAACTGATAAACCTGAGATGAGTTTGTTTGTTTCTATTTTAGAACACGGATAAAATATTGGAGAAGAGTACCCTGTTATGCAATGGTAAAGGAAGTAATGCAGATAAGGTTCAAGATAGTGAGACATCCCTGTTGGTCTCCAAGAAAGCTGATAAAAACTATATTGAAGACACTAAGACAACCCCAAAGTCCTGTCTTGATGTAGTGTTCGAGTTACTGGCTACCACTGCTGGCACCAGCTCTTCGAACTCGTTGCTTGAATCAGTTCGGCATCTTGATCTCAACTTCAAGTTGAAAGACATCGATCAAATGTTATGCGACAGGAAGCCGAAGGACTGAGGAAGTCCCTGCAGAATTCAGATGCATACTTTCTGGTGCAACAGCAAGCGCTGGAGGACTTAAGCGCCAAACAAGAGAAAGTTAATAAGCTTGCTAAGCATCTTGCCATCATTATGGGTACCTAGGATATTGTTTCTTGAGCTCTTCTGAAGTGGTTTCAGTTCTGGACTTGTTTTGCTGCGGCGTTTATATGTTGTTGTGTTCCCTATATTTGCACTGGTGGCGAACTTTGATGCCCAGTGGTTGTAATATGTGTAATAGCCGTGATAGCCTAGTGTAAGTTGCTTGCTTATTTATTTCCTTGTTGTCTTGTTTATTTGTTTGCTTGTAGTCAGTGCAGTTCTTTTTCTGTGGTTTGCTAGTGGCTGCAATAACCTATTTTTTAAAACTAGGCCACAATAACCATGGGCTAATATTTACTGTAGTGACACTGGGCCTCCTACGGGCCGTAGAAACTATGGGCCTTCTACGGGCCGTATAAACAGTGGGCCTCCTACGGGCCGTAGAAGCAGTGGGCCTTCTACGGGCCGTATCATCAATGGGCCTTCTACGGGCCGTATCATCAATAGGCCTTATACAGGCCGTATGATCGATTGGCCAAACATGGGCCGAACAGACCGCATTCTGGCCGTAAACGGGCTAGAGTTGGAATCGTCCGTTCATGGGCCGACCATAACGGGCCATCGTTAATAGGCCGTATTTGATGACGCTATGAAAACGGCCCAACGTATTAACGGACCACAAACGGGCCGACTGTAACCACGGGCTGAATTTGGCCCACAAGCAGAAAGTGACAGTAACGGGCCGTAAGTAAACGAATGCTGGAAATGAGCCCAAGAATAAATGGGCTCTGAAGAAGGCCGGAAGATAACATGGGCTGGAAACGGCCCAATGGTATAACGGGCCGTTAATGGGTATAAAGTGATACACTGTTCATCACGGGCCAGATTCACCACGGGCCGTTAATGGGTGTAAAGTGATACACTGTTCATTACGGGCCAGTTTCACCACGGGCCGTTAATAGGCCAAGAGTTACATATGGCCTCATATGGGCCGAAAGACTTCATGGGCCATACATGGGCCAGAAGTGAAAACGGGCTGGAATCATATTGGATGGCACAGATGACACTACTGGGCCTAATTCGGATAGGGCATAACGGGCCTTGGGTTAGCGGGCTGTAAATGGGCTATATTCGAACAGGCCGTTAACAGGCTTTCCATGGGCCGGCCCGCCAGCTTTTGACCAAGTCAAACGGGTCGGCCTTTACACAGGAATGGGCCTCTATTAGGCCGTGCCACGTGTTGACGTATCATAGGCGCCTATCTGACCCACTGACGAGCTGACACGTGTTCGTCCGGCCAATAAGAATTTTACACGTGGAAATTTCCAATTGGTCGGGGCTGTTAATGGGTTATCGGATCCAAAACTCGACCCGGTAGCTTAACGGCGTTCCATTACGGTGGATGACACGTGTCGGTCACCCTTGACGAAAGCACTTCCGTGACGCGTGATTTATCGTCATGGAAGTGGACACTTCTGTGATGATAATTTTGGTAATGTCATGGAACACTTCTACGACAGCACAGGTATGACTATCTTGATTCTGTCATAAATTTGTCATGGATGTACATGCATGACAAAAAAAGCGACCTACTGTGACAAACACGTATCATCACGGAAGTGTATTTTTTTGTAGTGCTTCATCATCCCGGTGCTGTCCATGACGAGGAGGGAGTAGTTCTCCCTCGGGGCTGAGGGTATGTACCAGTAGCTATGTGTTTGATCTATCTCTCTCGTGTTCTTGAGGTGATACGATCTTGATGTATCGCGAGCTTTGCTATTATATTTGGATCCTATGATGTTTCCCCCCCCCCCTCTACTCTCTTGTAATGGATTGAGTTTCCCCTTTGAAATTATCTTATCGGGTTGAGTCTTTAAAGATTTGAGAACACTTGATGTATGTATTGTTGTGCGTATCTATGGTGACAATGGGATACCACGTGATTCACTTGATGTATGTTTTGGTGATCAACTTGCGGGTTCCGCCCATGAACCTATGCATAGGGGTTGGCACACGCTTTCGTCGTGATTCTCCGATAGGAACTTTGGGGCACTCTTTGAGGTTCTATGTGTTGGTTGGATAGATGAATCTGAGATTGTGTGATGCATATCGTATAATCATACCCACGGATACTTGAGGTGACATTGGAGTATCTAGGTGACATTAGGGTTTTGGTTGATTTGTGTCTTAAGGTGTTATTCTAGTACAAACTCTAGGTCTGTTTGTGACACTTATAGGAATAGCCCAACGGATTGATTGGAAAGAATAACTTTGAGGTGGTTTCGTACCCTACCATAATCTCTTCGTTCGTTCTCTGCTATTAGTGACTTTGGAGTGACTCTTTGTTGCATGTTGAGGGATAGTTATGTGGTCCAATTATTTATCATTATTGAGGGAACTTACACTAGCGAAAGTATGAACCATAGGCCTTGTTTCCTAGCATTGCAATACCATTTACACTCACTTTTATCATTAGTTACCTTGCTGTTTTTATATTTTCAGATTACAAATACCTTTATCTACCATCCATATACCACTTGTATCACCATCTCTTCGCCGAACTAGTGCACCTATACAATTTACCATTGTATTGGGTGTGTTGGGGACACAAGAGACTCTTTGTTATTTGGTTCCAGGGTTGCTTGAGAGAGACCATCTTCATCCTACGCCTCCTACAGATTGATAAACCTTATGTCATCCACTTGAGGGAAATTTGCTACTGTCCTACAAACCTCTGCACTTGGTGGCCCAACAATGTCTACAAGAAGAAGGTTGTGTAGTAGACATCGGACGTGGATAATGATATTGTTAAATTGAAGCTATTTCCTTTTTTGCTTAGAGATCATGCTAAAGCTTAGTTTTCGTCTTTGCCTAAAAATAGTATTGATTCATAGAATAAGTGCAAAGATGCTTTTATCTCTAAGTATTTTCCTCCCGCTAAGATCATCTCTCTTAGAAACGATATTATGAATTCTAAGCAACTTGATCATGAACATGTTGCACAAGCTTGGGAGAGAATGAAATTAATGATACGTAATTGCCCTACTCATGGTTTAAATTTATGGATGATTGTTCAAAAAATTTATGCCGGATTGGATTTTGCTTCTAGAAATCTTTTAGATTCGGCCACGGGAGGCACTTTTATGGAAATCACTTTAGGAGAAGCTACTAAACTCCTAGATAATATTATGGTTAATTATTCTCAATGGCATACTGAAAGATCTACTAATAAAAAGGTGCATGCGATAGAAGAAATTAATGTTTAGAGTGGAAAGATGGATGAACTTATGAAATTATTTGCTAATAAGAGTGTTTCTTCTGATCCTAATGATATGCCCTTGTCTACTTTGATTGAGAATAATAATGAATCTATGGATATGAATTTTGTTGGTAGGAACAATTTTGGTAACAGCGTGTATAGAGGAAATTTTAATCCTAGGCCTTATCCTAGTAATCCCTCTAATAATTATGGTAATTCCTACAACAATTCTTATGGAAATTATAATAAGATGCCCTCTGATTTTGAATCTAATATTAAAGAATTTATTACTTTGCAAAAGAATTTTAATGCTATGATTGAAGAAAATTTTCTTAAGATTGATGATTTGGCTAGGAAAGTTGATAGAATTGCTCTTGATGTTGATTCTTTGAAACTTAGATCTATTACACCTAAGCATGATATCAATGAGTCTCTCAAAGCCATGAGTGTTGTGGGTCTAAGACTGACAGTAGAATGGGGGTAGGTATGAGGAGGCAAGATCCCAGCTATGGAGTAGTTGTACACACGAGTTTACGAGTTCAGGCCCTTCTCGGAGGAAGTAACAGCCCTACGTCTCGGTGCCCTGAGGCGGTCGACTAGATTATATGCGTGTGTATGTGTGTGTTTACAAAGATGCGAACCCTTGTGCCAGTGGAGGGGTGGCTTATATAGAGTGCGTCGGGACCCCAGCCAGCCCATGTTACAAGGGGTTTAAGGTACATTAAGAGAGGGACGTTACTGGCAATGCTAGCCATTAAATGATATGAATGACAATTAAGCCTATAAGTAAATGCTCGACCGTTGTTGGTGTAGAGTGGCTTTAGATCTTCTGTTCGTCGAGTGGCTTCTGCGACGGTCGAGTGTCATTGATTCTTCCGAGTGGAACGTCTCTGGTCGAGTGGATAATGGTACCCTTTGAATGATTCTGGCTTTAGGGTGATGTCCTAGGGGAAGGTGTCTAAGTCAGGCTTATGACCCTACCCTAGGTACATAACCTCATCATTAGCCCCCGAATGGTTCAGGGTCTGAGTGGAGAAGGAGTTGACAACCTCTCTGATTCAGCTTTTGCGCTTCGGGAATGTCTTGTCCATAGGTCGAATGAACATTCAAGATGACTTCAACTGCTTCTTCAGTCGCCTTGATCCATTCTTGGTTTTGTCGAGTGAACTTTTGTTGTTGAGCTTCGAGTGTTGTTATGGGAAAAAATCTTCCGTCTGACGGGTTGCCTGCTATCTGCGGATTTCACGGGATTTGAATTTTGGGAAGCGCGTCGGATGGGGAAGGCCGCAGTAATCGAGGCGGATTAGGCAGGCCGCCTCGATCTCCGCGCCACCTTTTTCGCCACGTATCACGCGCGCGACTGTTGCGGGATTTGATCGGATCGCCTGGGCCCACGAGTTAGCCACTCGGAAATGCCCTCATATAAGGCGTTGGACGGGGATTTCCGCATAGTGCGTTCTCATTGTTCCCCTTTCTCCTCTGTTTTCTTCACCGCATCCACCTCTGCTCTCGGCGTCGTCGCCCAGCTCGAACTCGATCCGCTGCCATGGGGAAGGAGAAGACAGTGGCATTGGAGTGTGCCAAGAAGGCGACGGCGAAGGCGAAAGGGAAGAAGACCAGTCGGGGCGGATCTTCGTCGAGGTCCGGCCTGCCACCTGGCTGGATCCAGGGCGACTGGATCCGCTCGACAATCTGCCAGGACGACATTGATGACCTGGTTGAGGGGGGACTGATCCCCCACAAATCGGCGCGGCTCCCGGGGAACGAGACTGAGCCGCAGCCGCAGGAGGGTGAGTGCGTTCTCCTTGCCACTCATGTCGACCGCGGGTTTTCTTTGCCTCCCCATCCTTTCTTTCGCGGTTTCTTGAACTTCTTTGGGGCTCAACTCCACCACTTTTCTCCAAACACCATCGTGTACCTTGCCGCTTTCGTGTCCATGTGCGAGAACTTCTTGGGTTGTCGACCACACTGGGGTCTATTCAAGCACATATTCACGTGTCGCTCTCAGACGGTCAATAAGGCCAACCTGAGTGACGAGAGGACGCACGTGATACAGATGTGCGGGGGTCATGGAATTCAGATGAGGAACAAAAGCACTTTCCCAACTATGATCCTTCTCGACTCGGTCCGAGGTTGGCAGTCGACCTGGTTCTACTACAAGGACTAGCCGACTCTGGGCCAGTCGACTGGACTTCCCCCCTTTTCCATGGCTCGAGTGGAGAAGCCCTCCGCCTTGAGAGTGATCCCAGAGGAGAAGGTGCAGGTGAAGGTGTTGGTCGAGCGGGTTGTCCAACTCGTCCGCGACGGAGTGACCGGTATGGACCTGCTGGAGGTCTTCCTCAGTCGACGCATCCAACCACTCCAAGCTCGTGACCATCCGATGTGGATGTACTTGAGACTAGAGGATTCCACTCTGATACACCCGGAGGATGTTAGTGAGGACACGGTGGAGCAGTGGCTGAGAGGTATTACCGGCAACAAGGATAACCCCCGGGGGTCCAGGAGGGTGGTTCCATTCGACCATTTGCGCTAGCCGGAACAGGTATGATTCTGCATTGTCGAGTGTCTTCTTGATTTACCATGTAGCATCTTGTTGACGGTCGACTGTCTTTCTTTTGTTCATTGTCTTTCAGGCTCTTGTTGATATGTACTCAATGCCCAATGGAGTGCAGGAGCAAAATGTTGAGGGAGAGGCGAGCGGGGGCGAGAGTGGCGAGTGGCACTCGGATGCAGAGGAGGACGAGGAGAGCGATGACCCGAGTGATGAAGACGAGGTCGACTCGCCTCCTCGCAGATAAAGGAGGTCCAAGCACGCTCATGACCCGGCAAGCACCCCTGACCTGGTGGCCGCACCAACTGGGCAGTCTTCAAAGCGCCCTCGGACGTTTTCTCCAGTGCCGACCGAGAAGGTATCGAAACAGCCCAAGACTGCGCCGCCTCCAGCGTCGAACCACCGAAGGCCACATCTTCCAAACCCCCGAAGGCTTTGCCCAAAATCAAAGTGGTCATTCCCACAGTCTCTGGGTAACAATCTGGCCTGATCCCTTGGTTGACTTAGGTAACAGAATGTAACCGACTGAATGCTGATATTTGCAGTGCTGCCACCTCTGGAACTTCCACCCACCAGTACCGAGACGAGGAGATGGAAGACGCGGTTACCTCCAACCGAGGTACAATTCTCGTGATCTTGTTCTCGATTATTTGGTCGATTAAATTCTAGTGATTCACTTGGGGTTGACTGATTTCTTTGCAGCCCCACTCAATGTTATCGAACTTCCGGATGACGATGAAGATGTGATACCGAGGCCCAGAAGGAGCAAGAAAGCAGCAACTGGCAAGATATCCCAGTTGGAACTAGCGACAGAACCAACAGTCCAGCAGCTTGAAGATGCAGGTAGAGCCTCTGTAACTTTTGCCGTCCCAGCGTCGAGTGAATGCCCCGCACCGTCGACTGTACCAGTGTTTTCTTCAGTCATCCAACCTCATGCCTCGGAGCCCCAAGCTGCTACATCTGGACCGTCTGTCCCCTTCTTCACCACCTATCATGTTCCGAAAAGCCAATCGGACGCCGCTGCAGAGGCTATCCGTCAGGCTGGTGTAATGATGGAGCGGATGAAGGCGGTGCAAGACAATAGCCAGGCTGCTTACGATGCCAGCGCGGCTCTCCGAGCCAATGTCCAGGTAAGTTGACTTCCGACTGAACTTGTTCTATTAGGATATGCTACCTGAATATTTTCCTTCGTACAATCTCTTGTTGTCTGCTTCGAATCTGTACACCCACTAGGTGCTTTGCTATCTTTAGTATTTGCACTCTTCCACTCGGTCTGGTTGAATGGGATCTGAATCAGTGGGGCACGCTAAGTGCACCCACTGGGTGTAGTCCCCGAGACCGCGGTCGACTATGGGCAGTCGGTTGGGATCTGAGCGCTTCCCTTTTTTTACTCGACCTGGGTGGACCGGCCGAGTGGAAACTGAACCAATGGGGCACGCCAAGTGCACCCACTGGGTGTAGTCCACGAGACCACAGTCGACTACCAGCAGTCGATTGGGGTCTGAGTAAACTTTGAAATTTTATTCACTCAAAAGTAAATAATCTTTGATCTTGTCGATTAATATGTCTTTTACTCTCTATAGAAATCTTGTACTCTCATTTCCAAGTTTGCCGAATTTGAGGAGAAGCAGAGGCAGCTCAACCTTGACCTAGAACTGGCCCAACAAAACTTAAAGAAGGCTCAAGATGAAGTTGCCGGTATGGAAGGTAACTGCCTGTCGACTGCTCATGTCGATCATCTTTTTCAATTATCTCTTTGATCTTTTGTTTGATCTAAATGCTTATTTTGCAGAGAAAATGAGGTTGGCTCTGGAGAAGAAGGACTTGGACCTTGCAGCTGCGCAGAAGGAGGCTCAAGAGAAGACTACTCTTGCTGACAAAAAGCTGGCTTCAGTCGGAGCGCTGGAAGAGGAAGTAAGCAAGCTGAAGTCCTCTCTCACTGAATCCAACCGAGAGGCGACTCGTCTGAAGAAGGATAAGGTGGCTATGAACGAGAAGCTGGAATCCATGGCTCGTAAGAGGAATGAAGTGGAAGCTTATCTGAGGACTCTCGCCAAGAAGCTCTTTCTTATGCTCGAAGGTACCCCTTTTAATCCGACTGCTTTACTGCTTGCAAGTTAGTCCTGTCCAGTCGATTCACTAACTCCTTGACTGCAGAATTCTGCCAAAACTTTGATGAGGAGACTAGATGGATCGAGACTGGTTTGGACCCTATCGTTTCTCCAGTCGACGACAAGGCTGCCATGAATGTGCTTCGACTAGAATCCCGCGTCGCCAGTGTTACAAGTTACCTTGCTCGTCTGAAGGGGGCAGTTTCACACATCGACTCATCGCTCTGGCCAATGGCGACGCTTCAAAATGATCTCGAGTCTCTGATGACCCGACTCAACGAGGTCCCCGATTGAGTGCAGGAATGGAAGAAGTCCTCTGCCTGATGCGGTGCTGACGTGGCTCTGTCGCTGGTAAGAGTCCATTGCAAGGAGGGCCGCTAAGATAAGCTGGCGGCGATCAAGGTCGCCAACACCAAGAGGCATGCCTTCCAGTCGTTCATGGAGACTTTCATTGCTGCTGCCACTCGGATCACTGATGGAATTGACTTGGATGAATTCGTCGAGCATGCGAGCCCTTCTCCTGCCAAATGAACAATCTTGAGATTTAAACTTGCCTTAAATTTGCCTCAGAATGCTGAGTGGTTTCTGTAACTGTTAAACTCTTTCGGGCCTGATGCCCAAGTACTTTTATCTTCATTTTGAGACTTTTGAGATTTTATCTGATCTTGGTTTATCTTATGCATATGCTTGCGTTCATCTTTGAGTAGAACTTGTTCTTCGCTTGGACTCTCCTTTGGAATGCAACTCTGAAGGGGATATCCCAATCGACCTGCACCTCGCCGTCCTTGCGGAGAAGGATGGAGCACACATTGTATTTGTGGCGCAGCCCCGAGGAGAGAGTTGCGGTCGATCTGCACCCCGTCATCCCTGCGGATAGGGATGGAGCGGACTTTGTACTTGTAGCGTAGCTCCGTGAGAGGATTGCAGTCGACTTCCACCTCGTCATCCTTGCGGATAGGGATGGAGTGCACGTTGTATTTGTAGCGTAGCTCCGAAGGAGAATGTTGCAGTCGACCTGCACCTCGTCGTCCTTGCGTATAGGGATGGAGTGCACATTGTATTTGTGGCGCAGCACCGAAGGAGAAGGTTGCAGTCGACCTGCACCTCGCCGTCCTTGCGGATAGGGATGGAGCGCATGTTGTATTTGTGTCGCAACTCCGAAGGAGAAGGTTGTAGTCGACTTGCACCTCGTCGTCCTTGCAGATAAGGATGGACTTTAAACCTTAGGTGAGTACTGGACTGCAGCTAAGCCCCCGAGTGGGAGGGCTGCTCACCACTTGGTAGGATTTTTTAAACTTAGGTGAGTACTGGACTGCAGCTAAGCCCCCGAGTGGGAGGGTTGCTCACCACTCGGTAGGATTTTTTAAACTTAGGCGAGTACTTGACTGCAGCTAAGCCCCTGAGTGGGAGGGTTGCTCACCACTCGGTAGGATTTTTTAAACTTAGCCGAGTACTGGACTGCAGCTAAGCCCTCGAGTGGAAGGGTCGCTCACCACTCGGTAGGATTTTTTAAACTTAGGCGAGTACTGGACTGCAGCTAAGCCCCCGAGTGGGAGGGTTTCTCACCACTCGGTAGGATT